>NC_037685.1:31713973-31958782 GCF_003255815.1 Theropithecus gelada | reverse complement strand
AAAAAAAAAAAAAAAAAAATAAAAAAAAAAAAAAAAAAAAAAAAAAAAGAAAATTAGAGAAATCAGGTAAAAGGAACAATAAAATGTCATGCTTGAACCCAGGGAAGGAAAATTAAATTAATATTATGTGTAGATAATTGCTTAAAAATGAGAGAAATGAATTAGATAAAAATGAATAATTTCAAAGGAGCACAGTGTAGAAGGCAAAAATGACATGCATGGAAATCCAAACAATATATTCAGCCACTTCAGGAGTGAGAATTAATGAACCCTGAAAAATTAGGCTCATAAGATGTGAAGTAAAGTAGATGAAAATTGTAAATTTGCTTAAAGTAATTCATCATTTTGGAAACTTAGATAGGTTTTAAAATCTACAAGATATCAATAATCCCCAAAAAGTGCAAAACTTTACAATGCATTTTGTAAGTTTGTATTTTAGATGAAAAGTTATATCTGTTCTTGAAATTCTACATGTGAAAAAACTGCGATTATGTTAGAAAACAGAAAAGAAATACAGTAGCATTTCACTACTTATATTTGGTTAATGCATTTTATTAACATTCATTTATCTGGATTGAGGGTTTTCACATATTTTCTAGGGAAATACCTGACTTAGGTTTTTACACTGTAGACCCAAACGTGTTTCTACATCTGTTACTTAAGAACAAATCTAGTCAGAGGCACAATTATGGGCAGAAAGACATACACGCAAGATCCCATAAAAATTGAAAAATAGGCAAATCTAACTTGTAGTGATGGAAGTCAAAATAGTGTTTACATCTGGGGTGAGTGTTAACTGGGTGGAATGTGGAAAATGTTCTTTCTTGTGACACAGATGGGTAGTTCCACTCAGGTGTAGACATAAAAATGCATTATGAGGTACAGCCAAATATGCTTCATGTATTCCACTGTATACATATTTTCCCCATTAGAAAATGAAAGAGAAAGAATAAAGAGTAAACCTGTATGTATGTCAGTGAAACTAACAGAGACTGCAAGAGGTGAAGTTTCACCTTCTGTGAAGAGAAATACAGGGATTCAGATGTGAAGTTATCACATCTTGAAGATTTTGCTACAGTCAAAATCTCTGGTATGTTCAAATGCAAATACCAAAAGAAAGCGAAAGAAGGTAATTTTACCCCAATCCAAGATGGAAGATTTTTTTCTTTTTTTGGACAGAGTCTTGCTCTGTCACCGAGGCTGAAGTACAGTGGCACGATCCTAGCTCACTGCAACTTCCGCCTCCCGGGTTCAAGCGATTATCCTGCCTCAGCCTCCCAAGTAGCTGGGATTACAGGCACATGCCACCATGCATGACTAATTTTTGTATTTTTAGCAGAGATGGGTTTTGCCATGTTGGCCACGCTGGTCTGGAACTCCTGACCTCAAGTGATCCACCCACTTGGCTTCCCAAAGTGCTGGGATTACAGGTGTGAGCCACCACACCCAGCCAGGAAGATTTTTCTGAATTTACACTGTTAACAGAAAACAAAAACAATGTGCCTCACTCCTCCTTTCTCCCATGGAGTCAATTTCCTGTCTCATTCCAAGGACCTGGATTCAATTCTTGACCAGATGTGCAAGTGCACAAGACCCACAATAGCTACGCTCCAGACCAGAGTGGAGCATTCTTTTCAGGCTTTTGAGGAAATACTGGACTCTTCTTTCACTTAGCATGGAACATAGCAACTAGAGGCATTGTAATAGTTCTGAATCAAGAGGATTAGAGAAAATAGAACCCAAGCATGGTTTAAAACTGAATAACCATATTCTCACCAATGCCCTAATGAATGTATAAACTAGTCAATTGAATTAATTGCAGGAGGCAAGCTTCCCTTAAAAGCAAATGAATTTATTCAACTAATTTGTGCTCGCTCTCTCTGTTTTTACTTAAGATGGAGACTGATTAGAAAAGAGATCTGTTTCTAGTATTCCCACCCGGATGGATAAAAGGAACTCTGACTAATATGTCTTATACCAAGTCTGATAACAGCTAATTGCCTGGGATACAAAGTTCCTGCTCGTATCTTTCTTAAAATAACTCATGACTTTGATATGTTTTATTTCAGCTAATCTCTGAAACATTGTTGACTTTTTAAGTCTTTCCCCCCAACAGAAAATAAAGAACTCGTGAAGGATATTGCTGATAGACACTACATCATAATTAAAATCTATCCATAAAGTCATACCATTATTAGTATTTGGCTGTATTTTGGAAAAATTGGTTCTGAGATACAAGAACTCATTTTTCACTTGCTATCTTGTTCAGTTACTTTTTGTTTGGTTTTTATGAAAGATGTACATGCAGTGGTGGTGCGGGTGGGTGGGTGGATGGGTGTAGGTTAAGGACACAGCATCAGGATTTGTAATTTGAGTTATTACTATTGTATAAAGAGGAGAAAAAAAGCAGAGGTAGCTAAGGAACTTTAGCATTCATGGTGCAGGTAGACTCATAAAAGGGTAGAAATAGAGTTTTAGAGATTCTCTACGTAGTGGGTGGCAAACTATGACCAACAGGCCAAATCCAGCCTGTCAGTAAAATTATACGGCCTAGGAGCTAAGAATGATTTTTACAGATGAACAAATACAATAAATTTGATGATAGAAAACATTAACTTTGAGCTCCAACTCAGTGAAGTCTATCCGCCTTAAAAAGGTTTTCATTCTTCTCATGAGGAGACCTATATTGCAAAAACAAGTCTTTACTATTATATTTAAATTATATTAATAAAATTTATTTTCTTTCTATATAAACACCTATATAATATCCTTGATTTTGCTTCCTGGCACATAGAGCCTAAAATATTACTATCTAGCCCCTTAAAGAAAAGGTTTTCTGACCCCTGACCTAGTACAGTGCTTTTCACATTTTATCATGAGTAAGAAACACATGGAAGTCTTGTTAAATCACAGATATCTTGGTCACACATGCAATTTCAAATTCAGAATGCTTGGTGCAGGGCCTGATAATTTGCATTTCTAACAAGGTCCCAGGTGACGGTAATGCTGCCAGTCCTGGCAGCACATGCTGAGAAATCCTGGGCTACATTAATCTCTGCATTGGAGGGAGTTCAGGCCAATAAGTTATGTCACTCACTCAGTGTCACACCTGTAAAGTATCAGAATTATATATCAGATAGAGCTTTTGGCTTCAGATTTAGAGTTCTTTTTAGTAAAACAAAACTTTTATTGGCCTAATGAATTCCATACAAACGTGCAACGAATTAAGAAAGAAAATTCAAACTGAAATCTATTTATCTGTAGAATGATGCCTCAAGGGTACAAACCCTATCATTTTGTAGGCCTAATGACTTTTGAAAGATGTTTTCAAGGACACATTAAGCAGCCATGAATCTGTTCTTAAATTCATCAGGCTGTATGCAACATGCATCTGGCCCCAAATCAATAAGACCATGGGGAAAATACCTATGCAGTGAGTTCTACGTGGCAGGTTATTAATCTAATGAGGCTATTCTAAACTGCTGTCAACAAAATCACCAACTTGTCCATTGTGTCTCATTCTCATAAAGTCATTTCTCATCCACTAAATAAACCCTCTGAAGAAATCTGAGATTGATGGAAAAAAAGGCCTTTAAAAATCTAGCTTGGTAATTTTGCCAGGAGCTATTTTTTGCAATTAAATTTCACAAAGTGTGTGGTCTCAATCTTGACATATTAAATTCAAATTTCCCTTTTTTTTTGGCTTAGAAATGAAAAAGTGAAATTAGCTCATCCATTGTAATGATATAAACTTAAGACCTCCACCCTTTTGCCATAAAATTAGACAATTTGGGGAGAATGACATCAGCAAAATGGCCAATGAGAAGCCCCTAGCACCTACCCCCTCCCCAAAGACAGTCAAATCCATGAATAAATAATTACATTTCGATGAAAATAACTAAAAGAGAGCACGGGAGCATGTAAAAGTAATTGTATAGTGCACTGAAACCCAGGAAGGCCACCTAGAGAACAGAAGGAAACACTCTACCTCTACCACTCTGTCTCCCAGTTGGGATCGATCGAGTGAGAACTAGCAGCAACTTCTCCTTGCAGGGAAAAGGAAAGTAAGAAGCCAACAGCCCCATAACCACGTTGGACAGTCCTCACCACTGGGGACTTCTGCAGTCTTCATAGGCACTGATTCCAGTTGAGGGAGCTGCCTCGAGTCCACATGGCTGTGTCCCTCCTAAGAGGGAACTGATGCTATGTCCTAGCCCCAATAAGCCACACAGCTACTGAGCTGCACAACTGTAAACGTGGAGCCACTGCTGGAATGCATCTTGCTCTGAGGGCAAGTAGTCACAGCATCTGTCAATCCCTGAGGTCTTGTCACCATTGAACTACCCCTACACCTGGTAGCCAGCCTTCACTGAACTAATCTGCTACTATGCCCTACCTCGTGAGGCCAAGCTGTCACAGAGCTGGTCCATCTACCCCTACCAGTAACTGTTGCATTTTGCCCATCAGGGCCTGAGCTGAAGCAGTACATTGCCTGCTAGGAAACTGATGTCTTGACTGAGCTGAGTAGCCATACATCCATGGCTGAGCTGACATGGTACCCTGAGGCCCTGAAAAACAGGGCAGAGGCAGAGCTGGAATAGCCCAGGCCTACAGGCAAAACAACAGACTCTAGGGGGCTAGTCCACTGGGAGTCTGGGATACCACAATGTTCCATCATCTCAGGGGCCAGAGTCACCCCTATGGAGTGCACTATACGGTGGGAGCTGAGTTGAACTGTGCTCTATTGGTTCTATTGCAATTGTGTGCTGCTCCCCAGGACAAAGCCTCCAGAACACCACTTGCTCCTTAGAGTTGGGCCAGTGCTGTGTCCTTCTCCCACAGGATCATATTCATAGCTACAACCCAGTCTTTTGGGCCTCTACTCTGGGGGGGGTGCCTCATAATCACCGTCCTTGGCTTTTTGGACACTTTACATCCAATCCTGCCTTGGAGAGTGAAGCTGCACCACAAGACCCAGGTGCCAAAGTTGCTTTATGAGAACCTGACCCCAGGATCTTGGCTCTATAGCAGCTCTCATGCCTGTGCTCTGGAGCCCAGAGCTCCTGCAGCAGCTTGTGGGCTGTGGCAGACCTGATACCAAGAGGATCATTCTCAGCTAAAATTCCACATCCTAGGGAAAAGGAGAACTACCAAAGCCCTTGTCACTAAGGACCCCAACAACCTACTCTGCCATTGCCACAAACTTCTGCAGCATAGGCCACCCATAGTCATGCTAACATTGGCCAAAGCTGAAAAAGCTGCATGGAAACTGTACCACTTCATCTACTCAGAATCAGAGCCACCACGGCCTTCCCAACTGGTAGATTAAGATCCATCTGCAGATAAAAATCATTCATATGAAGGACACTGTATAAAGTTTGGAAGAGATGATTGTTCCACCAAGGCACAGATGTCAAATGTCAATGTAGGGACACAAGAAACATGAAAAAGCAAGGGAACATGATATCATCAAAAGAATAAAATAATTATCCAGTAATTTACTCAAAAGAAAAATAAACTTATGAGTTGCCTGAAAAAGAATTAAAAAATAATTTTTAAGAAACTCAGTGACATACAAGAGAATAAAGGTAGACAATATCAGAAAAACAATCCAGGATCAAATGAGAAATTTAATAAAGAGATGGATATAAATAAAAAGCAAATAGAAATCGTGGGGCTAAAAAATTCATTGAATGAAATAAAAATACAACACAGAGCTTCAACAGCAGACTAGCTTAAGCAGAAGAATCTCTTAACTTGAAGAAGGTCTTTTGAAATTACACGATAAGAGAAAAAGAGTGAAGACAAACTATGAAACTTACGAAATACTAGTAAGTGAACAAATATTTGCATTGTAGGCATTTCATGGGAAGAGACAAAGATGGAAAAAGAATGCTTATTTAATAATAAAAATGCTGAAATCTTCCAAAGTCTTGGAAGAGATATGGACATCCAGATACATGGGGCTGAAAAGACTCCAGACATGTTCAACTTGAAGAGGTCCTCTCTGACATACATTATAATTAAATTGTTAAAATCAAAGACGAGATAATTTTAAAAGCAATGAGAGAAAAGCAACAAGTCACATATAAGAAAATCTTTGTTAGACAAACAGCAGCTTTCCCCGCAGAAATCTTGTGAGCTAGGAGACAATGTGCTGAAAGAGAAAAAGAAAAACCTGACAGTCAAGAATATTATACCCAGCAAAACTTCAGAAATAAGAGAAATAAAGCCTCAGGCATGTAAAGTTGATGGAAATCATCACCACTAGACTTGACTTAGAAGAAATGCTTAAGGGAGTCCTTCAAGTAGAAAAAAAGAGAGAACACTAATAACATGAAAACACATGGAAGTATAAAAGTTACTAGTAAAGGTAATTATATAGTCAAATCCAGAATACTCTAATACTGTTATGATGCCCTATCATATATATCTCTAGTACGAAGGCTAAAAATCAAAACAATCAGTCAAAAATAACGATAGTGACAATAAGTGATTAAGAAATACATTATGTAAATTCTGAGATCAAAAGTATAAATTGTGTGGGGGAGGGCATGTAATTTTTTATGTGATGAAAGTTATGTTATCAGTGTAAAGTAGCCTATAATAACTGTAAGAAGCTTTATGTAAGCCTCATGGTAACACAAAGTAGAAAACTATAACATACATAAATGATAAAGAAAAAGGAATAAAAATATAGCACTACAGAAAATAACCAAATCTCAAAGATAAACAACAATAAAGAATGCAAGGAACAAAAGATCTACAAAATGACCAGGAAACAATTAACAAAATGCCATTAGTAAGTCCTTATCTATCAATAATTACTTTAATATAAATGGATTACATTCTATCATCAAAATACATAGAGTGGTTGAATGAATACTAAAATAAGATCTGAGTTTATGCTGCTACAAGAGACCTACTTTAGCATTAAGGACAGACATAGGCTGAAAGTGAAGAGATGGAAGATACTCCATGCAAATCCTAGCCAAATGAGAACAGGGATGACTATACTTATATCAAATAAAATAGACTTTAACTTAAATATACAATAAAATAATTAAATAATGATTTCTTTATATTAAAGTCACAAGAAACAAAAAGGTCATTATTTAATGATAGCGGGCTCTATTCCTCAAGCAGGCATAACAATTGTAATATATATACATCTGACATTGATGCACCTAAATATACAAAGCAAAAATTAATGGAGCCAGGCACAGTGGGGTATGCCTATAGACCCAGCTACTTGTGAGGCTAAGGCAAAGAATTGCTTGAGCCCAGAAGTTTGATGCTACAGTGTGCTATCATTATGCCTGTAAATAGCCACTGCAGCCTGAGCAACACAGTGAGAATCTGCCTCTATAAAAATGAATATGGAAGGAGAGATAGGCTTAACACGTATTTATAGAACTTTCCAGTAAGATACACATTCTTCTTTAGTGTACATAAAACAAGACAGACCACTTGGTAGGCCACAAAACAGCTCTTATATAATTTAAGAAGATCTAAATCATATCAAGTATTATTTCTGACCACAATGGTATGCAACTAGAAATCACTAACAGGAATAATTTTGCAAAATTTACAAATATGTGGAAATTAAACAACATGCTTCTGAACAATGAATGGGTCAAAGAAGAATTAAAAGGAAAAGTTTAAAATATATCTTCAAACAAACAATAATAGAAATACAGCAAACCAAAACATATGGGATACAGCAAAAGCAGTTCTAAGAGGGAAGTTTATAGCAACAAATATATTAAAAATGAGCAGTTTCAAATAGTTCAACATTACACCTCAAAAAGCCAAAAAATAACGATCAAATGAAACCCAAAGTCAGCAGAGGGAAGGCAATAATAAAAATCAAAACAAAAGTAAATCCAACAGATGAAAGAAAAATCATAGGAAAAAAATCAATAAAACTGATGGTTTTTGAAAAATAAAATTGAAAAACTCTTAGCCAGACCAAAAAAAAAAAAAAATCAAACAAGTCTTAAATATGTAAAATCAGAAATGAAGGTGGAGACATTACAACAGACACCACAAGAAAAAAAAAAGGATCATAAGGGACTATTATAAACAATTGCATGTGAAGATATTTGATAACCTAGATGAAATGAACAAATTCCTAGAAAAATACAATCTAACAAGATTGAATAAGGAAGACATATCAATCTGAACAGTCCAATAACAAAGACATTAAAGTAATAATTAAAAACTACTTGATAAAGAAAAGCACAAAATCAGATGGCACTAGGGCCTAATTCTACCAACCTTTCAAAGGAAAAGTGATACCAATACTTCTTTAACTCCTCCAAAGAAATACATTTGAGGGGAATACTTTCAAACAAATTTTACAAGATCAGTATTACCTTCTTACTTTAACCAGACAAAGACACCATAAGAAAAGAAACTCTAGGCCAGATATCACTGATGAACATCGATGTAAAAATTCTCAATAAAATATTACCAAGTTGAATTCAGCAACACATCAAAAAGATTGTCAATTACAAACAAGTGGTATTTAATCCTGGTATGCAAGACAGATTTAACATGTGCAAATCAATCAATGTTATACACCACACTAATATACTGAAAAACAAAACCACACGATCATATCAATGATGCAGAAAAAGCATTTACCAAAGTTTGACATCCTTTCTTGAAAAAAACTCTTAACTGTTTATGTGTAAAAGCAAATTTCTCAATATAATAAAGGCTATTTATGAAGAACCCACAGATAACATCATAATAAAGAGATATTGAAAACTTTTCTTCTAAGATCTGGTACAATGAATGTGGATGCTCATTTTCACCACTTCTATTGACCATAGTGTGGAAATACTATCAAGAGTAATTCGACAAGAAAAAGAAATAAAAGGTATTTAAATCAGAAAGGAAAAATAAAATATCTGTATTTGCAGATGATATGAATGTATGTATAGAGGCCTAAAGACTCCACCAAAAAACTGTTCAACCCAATAAATTAATTCAGTGTAGTTGCAGGTCATAAAATCAACATATAAAAATCTATGGCATTTGTATACACAAATAATGACTAGCCAAAAGGAAATTAAAAAAACTCTCATTTTATCATAATAGTATAAAATATAATCAGGAATAAATTTAACCAAGTTGAAAACCTGAAAACTGAAAACTATAACACATTGATGAAAGAAAGAGAACACAAATTAGTGGAAAGATATCCCGTGCTCATGAATTTAAAAAGTAGTGTCTTAAATGTTGATAATACCCAAAGTAATATATAGATCCAATGCCATACTTATCAAAATCCTAGTGGAATCTTCACAGAAATAGAGAAAATAATCCAATAATTTGCATGAAACCATAAAGTCCCCGAATAGCCAAGAGATTCTGAAAAAAAAGGAGGTATTACACTTCCTGATTTAAAATTATATTACAGAGCTATCTGTAGAAAGCAAATAATATGGTACTGGCATAAAAACAGACAAATAGACCAGTGGGATAGAGTAGAAAGTCCAGAAATAGTCCAAACATATATGGTCAACTAATATTTCATGAGAGCACCAAAAAAAAAAAAAAAAAAAAAAACCACAATGGAAAAAGGATATTCTCTGGAAAAAAACTGGATTTCCTCATCCAAAAATAAACAAGTAAAATTGGACCCTTATTTTGCACCATACACAAAAATCAACTCCAAATGGATAAAATACCTAAATATGAGACTGGAAATCATAAAACTCCTAGATGAATATGTAGGCAAAATCCCCTTGACATTGGTCTTGGCAATGATTTCTTGGATATCACACAAAAAGCTCAGGCAACACATTCGCATTGTAATTTCTGAATTATTATTTTTTACAGGTAAGGGAGAAAATTGTAACTTAATAAAATGGGAAGAGAAATTGGATTATTTTAATGAGTGTAATAATCTTGAAAATAAATATAAAGACAAGTGACATTAGTTCATCTTCTGGATAACTGGCTGTAACAGCTAAAGAATGGCCACTCTATGTTCAGATAAATTGTAATTCATAATTTTCAGCCCATGATAATAATCACACATTTTTTCCCACATACTATATACCAGAAAATGTTCGTAGCACTCTTTTTTACCTTTACAACAATTCCATCAAGTTAGTGCAATTACTATTTCCATTGTCTCTACAAGCGATGGGAAAAATCAGAAATTAGGCTAATTTTACTCTAAAGCATTGGTTCTGAAGGAGACCAGAGCATTTTGTCCCCCAAGGGTCATTTGTCAATGTCTGGAGATACTTTAGATTGTCACAACTGTGGGAGAAACAGTGTAGATAACATCTAGTTAATAGAAGTCAGGGATATGGCTCAACTTCCTGCAATGCACAGGACACTGTGATGCCAACACTAACACACACACATGCACACACTCCACGTATTTGTTTCGAAATGTCAGTACGGTAGTGCCAAGGTTGGGAAACTCTGCTCTAGAGTTCTTGCTTTTAACTGCTACACTGCACAATTTAGAAGGACCAAGACTCATCTGTTACCAAAAGGTACTTGATGTATAAATGCAGCTGCTGCTAATGAACTCATTCATCTCTGCTTTGATCTGGATAATTCTTCCTCTATTTGTTACACCGGCACATTCCAAGACTTGCTTCTTCTCTTTAAGTTAATGTGCATCTTAATTCTAGATTCCAGAACTGGAAAAACTTAGAACAAAATAAGATTTTATGAGGTTGAAAGGTAAAAAAAAAAAAAAAGAAGAGGTTCTGGATGACCAAAGGTTTTCTCCAAAACTATTCTTACATAGGTACCTTTTCAAATGTTTCCACACATTGTCACAGGCAAAAACCAATTTTCTTTCTCTAGTTCAGTCTTTGGAAAGCCTTAGCTCACAGTTGGAAGAAAATGTCTACATCTTAAATTGGACTTCTAATAAAGGATGAATTGTGTTATGGCTTAGTAAAAGGGTTTGTATATATCAATTTTTCATGAACAGTACATTTTGTGCCTCATTATACATTAGAGGAGCTGTTTTATACTACAAGCATGCCTATTTTAAGCAACGGATGAAAATAAAAATCCTAGAACAATGTACATGATAACAATTTTCCTCATTCTTTTTTGTTTCTATAGAAATGCTTTTAGTGTGGGAGTGTTATGGATACAGCATTGTTGAAGGCCAGAAAACATACATATCATACTTGACTATAAACAAAACAGATGATGGGTTAGCTAATAGCTCAGGTCCCTGAGAGGGAAGATACAATTACATGACTCTCCATGCAGACCTACAGCCTTTGCATTGTTTTGAAGTTTGTGCTTACCTCAGAATGAACTGAATTTAAGAATTAACCCTCTTTTGGATGACAGGTTAAATTCTGAGCCTGAATTATTAACATAGAAGTGTAGAAAACAGTGTAACTACTAGGAGTAGAGCATTCAATCAGTAGCTGAGAGCTCTAAGTACAGACAGGAGATACTTCATAAGGACAGTTTCCTTTTCTGCGCACTAGAAGTTGATAGCTGCACATAATCTATTTTCTTTTTTCTTATTCCTCTTCAGGCTTCTTGTCCTCTCATTTTCTCCTTTCTCTGCCCTGCGTTTCATTTTTTTTCTTTTCTCTTCCAGCATTGTCTTTTCAATGACAGTATTTTAAGAAGATTTCACCCCCAAAAGGAAAACAGAATGATAGAGTTCACTTATATATAATGAACTTTACATAAAATATCGAGAGACAAGACAAAAAGTCTCCATATTTCTGTAGAGTATCATCACAGGTTGAAGACCTAATCAGTTTTCTTACAGTTTACAAAATGATTGTGAGAAAACTTTTTTTTCTAGAGTCTTGGGAATTAACATTACTAGGACTCTACCTTTTATGACTTCTCATACAGTGTGAGAAAAAGTACCCTTAAAATATTAAATATTATTCAAAAATTGAAAACATCATTGTGGAGACACTTATCCAAATGCTCCATTAGGATTATTCTTGTTCAGCCTACCTTTTCTGTCTGTGGGTAGAACTGGAAAAATACTCAGTCCAACTTCAATACTGGTGGCAATTATTAAGCTGCATAGCTCAGTGAACCAGCCTCTGACTGGGAGAAAAACAATCTGGCTCAGATACTTCTACTATAAAATTCGCATTGATTTTAGTGTGCAGAGAACTTTGCCCTCTAATTTTTTGCAACTCCCTATTTTGTTCATTTCATGACCATGACAAAGATAAGCTACATTCTCTGAATAAGTCTTTTCTTTTTTTTTTTTTAATTGTACAAATTAGTGGGTCTATGAACTGTAGTTGTCATTCAGTATAATTACAGATTGTACTCCCCACTCATGCACCTCCTGCATTTCATTGAATTAAAATTATACTAGATGAGCAAGTGAAAGATGTTATTGACAAACATGTGTCAGGCAACAGAGCATATTATTATTGATGTGTACCCGTATATACTTTAAAAACATTAAAAAGGTTTGTCAGAATCAATCACCTCCATTGTCTTAATAATCACATTTAAGTGATGTCTTCATTTAATTCCCTCAAAAAATCAAACAGAATACCATCAATATAACTAGCCATTTTACAGTTATTGTGAAATATAAATAGCATACATTTTTTTCCGGATGAAATATTTTCTCATAATCACAATGAAAGTTTATTGTATATAGTGACATTTATGTAGTAATTAATACAACATAATTTACCAAACTTCCACCTATATTAAAGATACTTAGCAATGATGTAAAACATTATACTCTTCATGATACACTGAAAAAATGGCTCAATTAATTGCTAAAACGAACTCTGCTTTGTTTGAATTTTACCTATTTGATCTAAATAAGCTATGTTATTAATTTGGGTTTCCTGGTGACACTTAAAAATCCACTAAGTACATTAAAATATCTGAGAATATAAGAGTAGTCCCAGAGTAGATCAGTGTATTCTTGTCTGACCAAGAATTCCAAAATATATCTTGAATGGTATCCACAAACAATGGTTCAAGTGCTCTAAAACTGTTTCTCAAAAGTAGATACAGAACTGGTGTTAAACACAGAAACTGATATTCTTTTGATTAAAGTGGTATTCACAATTTCATTAGAAATGAAAAGATACAATCAAGATTCTCATAACTTGTTTTCATTCATCCCTTTCTTTCATCCATACACTAAAGCATTCAGCAAATAATTGTCTACTCCAGAGAAATAATGTACGAGGTGCTTAAAATGATATCATATTTATAAATGTAATGTAGAAAAAGGGTATTTCTATCAACAATTAAAAACAGGAATATTCCTTTTAAATAAAAATGTACTTCAAAGTAAGCTCTTTATATTTTAAACAAAAAACAACTATTTGTATATGTTTCAATGTTCTCAGACTTCAGAAAAATTATTTAGAATAAAATGACAGTCTGACTGAGGTGGCTCATGCCTGTAATCCCAGCACTTTGGGAGGCCGAGGCGGGTGGATCACAAGGTCAGGAGTTCAAGACCAGCCTGGCCAAGATGGTGAACCCCATCTCTGCTAAAAAATTACAAAAAATTAGCAGGGCGCCTGTAATCCCAGATACTCAGGAGGCTGAGGCAGAGAATTGCTTGAACCTGGGAGGTGGAGGTTGCAGTGAGCCGAGATCATGCCACTGCACTCAAGCCTGGGTGACAGAGCGAGACTCCATCTCAAAATAATAATAATAATAATAATAATAATAATAATAATAATAATAATGCAGTTGTTTCTCCAGGTTTTTAGTTCAAAATAATCTTTGTCTTACATTGTTACTACTTTAATTATTATGGTGTATATTAAAGTAGCTTAAGTGCTGAGTTCATACTCCATGATTTAAACTCAGGGACAAACTGGCAACATACCATTTTCCATTCACCATTTTTGGGCCTGTTTCTCATGGTCTTGTAAGGTAGATCAAGAAAGCATATCATATTAAAACTTATTTTCAACAAGAACCCTTTATTGCATATTCATATAATTCACAGACTACCTCAGGCCATCATTGTTTGGGTTATTCATAGAAAATTGAAGTTACTAAATGTACATATATATGTATTATTTTTAATTGTAGAAAATAATTTGCAGTCAAAGTGGCTTTACATCTTATATATGATATCACTGGAATATATTTTGGTTGAGCTACAAGCTTCTAAAAAGGATCTATAGCAGAAATGCTTATAACCTCTTAACTATGGCACTGTGAACAGCAATATAATAATATATTGTAGCAGTAAATGCCCAATCAATAGCAGCTCATTAAAGTCAGAAGCATCAATTTAATCAGGGAGAATCTACATGTTTTCAATGGTCAGTGGAAGGTCTTGTCCATCAATGTCTAGTTCAATTCTTAGGTTGCATCTGACAAGTTACAATGGGTTTCATTGAGAGACTTGTGTGCAAGCTAATGTGGAGGCAATTTGTCATTTTAATATATGATCAATACAATCCATAACCAGTGTTCAGACTCATTTACTAAAGGAGAAAGGAGGAGGTCAATGCACACCCCCAGTGACTTGCTTATTATTTTCCACAGTTTTCACTCATGCTCTCTCCTTAAAACATAAAATGACTTCTCTTTCTGCAAGATAAAACTAAATATAACCACTCATTGGCTGAGCTAAACTGTTATGGATTTGTTCTTTGATTTTTTTTTCTTATTAATTTCTTTTATCTCTGGCTTAAAGGAATAATGCAAGAGAATACCACTGGTCTTAAGCAAAGGCAATGCTTTAAGTTCTTTAAAACGATTTCCTCACCTATAAAATGGGGATAATATAACTTACCTTGTGCACATAGAAAACAAATTAATAGAAAATTAATGAAAAACAAAATTGCCTACACTATGTAGTACAGTAACTTGCTGCATAGGTATATATCCTAGGAGGAATAAGCTATACCATATACTTAAGTGTGCCGTAGGTTACATCACCTAGGTTTGTGTAAGTACACTCTGTAATGCTCACACAATGACAAAATTGCCTAATGATGCATTTCTCAGAAAGTACCCCTGTTACCTAGCAAAGCATGACTGTATATGTTAATGACTCAAGGAGCCAAGTCCTTCTATTTGTGAGAGTTTGAGATATCATATCAATAAAGTTAAGAGATAAATACCTTTGCCTACATGAACATTATCCTCGTCAGGATATCATGCTGTCCTTAAAAATCTATGTTAAGGCCACTTCATAATGTGTCATTAAACAATATTGTAAACTCTGATGAAGTTAAAAATGTATCTTGCAGTTTTTGATAGACACATTGGGTATTAATGTTATCTTATGCAAACAGAAGGCAGACAGAAAAACCTGTATTCCTTTGCATTTAGAGGCACCTACAGAAGGACTACGAAGAAGATGCATCATGCTCATGATTATTTACTGCAGGAATCACTTAGAATAAAATGCAACTAAAAATGAAACAGATGTGGGTGGTTCTAAAGAAAATATTGTTAGTTCTCTAAATTTCCAAAAACCTTTTCTTTTACTCTTATTACTTGAAAAGTCTCACTTGAAATTGTAGTGAGCAAGATATATTTTGAAGTTGGTTGGCTTTGCAGAAAGACTGAAGCCAGAAATGATGTAATAATTAAAATTTTTAATGAAAATTGAGGTATCCCTTTGAAGCACCTTTTATAAAGCTACTCTACTGGCTTGGATTCATTCTTTCAGTCTTATAAAGTTAGATATACAGCTGAATACTCCATTTTGAGGGAATGATTAGACTACAGGACAGGGACCAATCTTATGGGTTTTGTTGGACTGGTTAAAATGAATGTTCAAGAATGTGGGATTCACAAAAACAACGGATTAGGTATATCTAATTGATTAAATGTGTTTTCTGGAGGTTTGTGTTCATGAGTAAACTTTCCTTTAGAAACCTTTAATACATGAGCTCAAATTTATCAATAATACAATTCCATAAAAAGGAAAAAGAATAAATCATATTCGCCAATAGTGTAAGAAATGACTTATACTGCAGGCTACATAGAAAGTGAATTTTATGTTTAACTTGACATTTACAGAATCCATGTAGATATGCAACTAATGTGATTCTGAAAATTTGTTTTGAAATTTTGAAAAAAATGATTAGTATTTTACTTGTTAAAATAATTAGCCTGGAGAATTTTAGAATTGTCTACTACTATTCTGGAATATCAAGAGCTAAGAACCTTATATTCATGATCAATGAAGTGAGTAATAGTGGTAAGCAAGGCTGGACAAGGACTTATAAGTAAATGCTATTTTACCCTAATGACCAGAAGACTCAGCTTGTTCAGAAAGGCAATACCATCTGGAGTAGCAAGTTGACTAGAGGGAAGGTTTTGGAACGATGCCAAGTATCTATAAACCATGGGAGTCCAAATTATGAGGAAAAGAAACATGCAATTATTTCAGACCTAAGCTTTACCAAGGGACCTTCTGCACCAGTGATTCCATAGGAATGGAATTCAAAAAAATTGTTTAGATGTGATGTAACAGTTTCAAAAGTGCCAGGTGTGCTGTAGAAATGCACCCCGTGTGTTGGAGGTATCAGTGATGCTAGAATACAGATAATTTGTGGTTTTTGCTATGAGCATCTCAAAGCATGAATCATCATTTAGAAAATTTCCAAAAAGTAAAAGGACCCAAATTGTGTTTGTATTGGACTAACAAAGTTCTGAATTGCATTATGCAACTTTTCCCATGTATATAACCAAAATATGAAATTTTGGGGCTAAAATTTGAAAATGAATCCCAAATGTCAAAAAAATTAATTTTTAATAAAACATTCTAGATATTTCAATATATTATCACTCAAATTTTTTTATAATTTTACAGTTACTGATATGAATTATTATTACACATCATAGGATGCAATAAGGAATAGACAAGGCAAGTCTGTTCAGATAACTTGCAGTGCAAAATGAGGGAGTGGTAAACACAGTTACGAAGCCATCAACACGTGTGAGGACATACAGTGGAATGGGCATCTCTGTCTACCTACCTATCTATCCTTCTGGCCATCATTTGCTATAGCTATATATCTATATAAACTTACATTATATTTTCATCTAACTTAAAGGTTTGCTATAGTCAGAATTAGGCTTATTTTCTTCCCTAGATAATTCCTTACTCCCATCAGCCACTGCTATAATTATACTGCCACACATTTTCAATTAGTGTTATTTCATCACTTTAATTGATTGCTTCAACATCTTTATGCCTTTCAGTTTCTAAACATCACCTTATGGATCCCAGTTTTGCTCATTATCCCATCGCCTTGGCAGTTTCTTTTTAGATACCTCTGAGTGCTCCTGAAACCTTTCTATTCTTAGGGTTCTATCTTTTTTTTTCCCCCTCTATACGCTTCCTAAAGTCAGTCTCATCTCCTGCTAAGACCTCATAACTATTTAAATTGTATCAATTCCATAATCTTCAGCCTTGATCTCTTTCCTGAGTTCCAAATCCCTTTTATACCAGTCCAGTGAGCACCTTCTCTTGAATGGTTATAACCATCCTTCATGCCACATATCCAAAGGAATCTCATTACTTTTTCTCTCAGATATACTCCTGTCCTCACTTTGCCTATCTTGTAGATTTCAGCTCTATGTACATGTGTTTGTTTTTTTTTTCAAACTGGAAGGCTAAATGTTATTGCATCATTCTCCTCCATTCTCACATCTGAGCAATTACCAAATTCAGTGAACTTACTTTTGAAACCTCTCTACTTTCTGTCTCACTGCAGGTAATCTAGAGGAGATGACCCTAATCTCTTTCCTGGGTTTTTGGATTATTGCAATTCCCTTCCCAATTCTTCGGCTCCTCCCTGACACTCCACCACTGCCACCATTTTACTCACTGCACTGAGGCCAGGGATATTTATAAAGTGCAAATTAGATCCTGTTTCTCCTGTTTAAAGCCCTCTCCTTAAAGGACAGTGCTCTAACTCTTCATCATCAGGGTAGAAAAAGACTCTTGACAGAAGTCCTGATCTCTGATTCAGCTTCCTCTTGTGCCAATGTAATCCATGCTGTATTTGTGCAATATGCTAGAAGTTCTCTTAAATTTTTTTTCTGAGTTTTTGTTTACAGTTAGCTACAACTTTCAGAAAAGCCCTTCTCATGCTTTCCTATTCACATCCTCTCCTATCTGTGGAGGGTTCAGATGAGAGGGCATTTTCCTTGATTAAGAGAACTCATTTAACACCTCCCTTCTGAATTTTTACATTTACCTCCAGGAGCCAAACCAACCACTGGCTCATTGTTGTACCTAATGGAATATATAGATGTTTCTAGCATCACAAACAATACATGTCTTTATTCTTTTCTTTTTACATTTCTGATAAATAGAAAACATCTTAAGATATAGAAATCAGTTTAGCAAACTTTAAGTACTTGGCAGAAAGTAATGCCCAGTGAATATTGGCTAACATGAATTCATATTTAGTGGCTCATCTTGTATAACAAATAAAAAGTTCACCCTGTAGTAATCCTAGAAAGACTACTATCATAATATTATTAAGCTCTTTCCCTATGTGGAGATTGTTACTTGATTGTATTTGCTACTTAAACTCTAGCTCAAAATTTGCTAATTCTTCATTCACAGGTTCTCTTGATTCATTTTCTTTAAGCTCCTACTTATATTCCTATTATAGATTTTCACTGACAGATCACAACTACATGAATTCAAAAGCTAGTTTGTTGGAATTTTTTCTTCCTACCTCCACTCTATCATAAAAAGAACAATTTGAATAATCATTCATTTTTTTGCAGGTGAATCCAAAATCTGTACCTTTAGCATTGACTTTTTCCCTTAAATCCAAACATATTTTAACAGTAGTTTCTTAAAAAGCTCTACCTAGATGGCAAAAGCACCCTTGGCTCAGGTGTCTAAACCTCCAATCATCCTTTACCAAAAAAATAAAAGTTCATGTTTAGCTTTTCTGGCAATGGCTCCACCATTCTTTAAATCTGTCTAAAATCCTGTTGCCATGACTAAACACCCTGTAGGAATGTTCCTTAAACATATAAACTGCTGTCTTATCACCAAGACCTAAACAATAGCCTCATTTTTGGCCCCTCATTTCCCTCTTCATTTGTTCAACTCCACTTCACATACTCATTAACTCCTAATTAGTCAGAAATACCTATTGGATTTATCTCCCACCTTGCCTTCCTATCCTGAAATCTCCCTGCTGTAATAAAATCTGTGATGCTAGATTCAGCTCTCTGAAGTTCAAGTTGGATTGTAACTCATCGAGTTCAAACATTTTGTTTAGGCTTCCCTTCCTATCTATAAACTCGAACCAATCAGCATTAAAGAACCGTCATAATAAATCCTCAATGTACATGCACACGTATGTTTATTGCGGCACTATTCACAATAGCAAAGACTTGGAATCAACCCATATATCCATCAGTGACAGACTGGATTAAGAAAATGTGGCACATATACACCATGGAATACTATGCAGCCATAAAAAAGGATGAGTTCGTGTCCTTTGTAGGGACATGGATGCAGCCAGAAACCATAATTCTCAGCAAACTATCGCAAGAACAGAAAACCAAATACCATATGTTCTCACTCATAGGTGAGAATTGAACAATGAGATCACTTGGACACAGGAAGGGGAGCATCACACACCGGGTCCCATTGTGAGGAGGGATAGCATTAGGAGATATACCTAATGTAAATGACGAGTTAATGGGTGCAGCACACCAACATGGCACATGTACACATATGTAACAAAACTGCACGTTGTGCACATGTACCCTAGAACTT
Source organism: Theropithecus gelada (assembly GCF_003255815.1). Classification (NCBI taxonomy): domain Eukaryota; kingdom Metazoa; phylum Chordata; class Mammalia; order Primates; family Cercopithecidae; genus Theropithecus; species Theropithecus gelada. The sequence continues at coordinate 31,939,035 of NC_037685.1, read as the reverse complement.
AAAGTATAATTTAAAAAAAAAATCAAGATTTTAGCTTAGTATTTTTACTCCTAAAGTTGCCTGCCTTTATTAATGCACTGGTTAGCCTGTTTTCTGTTGATTATAACAGAATACTTGAAAGTGGATAATTTATAAAGAAAAGAAGTGTATTTCTTACAGTTATGAAGGCTGAGAAGGCCAAGGTTGAGGAGGCACATCTGGTGAAAGCCTCCTTGTTCATGGGGACTCTCTGCAGAGTCCCAAGAAGACTCAGAGCCTCCCACGGCAAAGGGCCTGCCTGAATGCATTAATGTGATTGCTCAATTCTCTCTTCCTTGACTTATAAAGCAACCAGTTCCATTCTCATAATAATCCATTAATCAATCACATTTTGATTTTCTAAACATCAGCTCATGAATCCCCATTCTGCTTGCTGTTCTGCACGCTTGGCAAAACCCTCATGATACAATCACCCCTTAAAGGCCTTTCAGTACTGACACACTGAAGATTACATTTCCAACACAGGAAATCTGGGGGACACATTCAAACCATAGCATGTAACAACATTTTATTGAATGCCTACCAGGTAGAAGGAATAATCTTAAATAGAAATGTAAATAAGTAGAGACTTTTATCTTTGAAGATCATATGCTACAGCAGGATATACATATACACCTACATACATACATATATATGCACATATTATATATCTGTATATATAAACACATACACACATAAATATAATTTATGCTACTTGGGCTACTTCTCCCCCCAATATATTCTACCTGCTTCTTTTCTTTCCTAATCATCCTACCCCTTGCTATAGAAAAAATACATATTAGCCATTATTTCGTCAATACTTTCCTACCTTGGTTCTTTGTTTATTATGGGCTTGAAATTCCCAAAAATCTCCATGTGTAGACATCCTATCAAACTTTTAGGAGTAGTTCAAAGCCATCCACGGAGAAGTCTTCCTGCTACTTTCAGCCATTTTAGCACATTACAAAGATCAGTAGACCTGTATCGTACTACTAATTTAGTTCTTCAATGCTCAACATTTTCATACATACCAGATGAATAAGTGCTCACATTCATCTAATCAGCAAACATGCAGTAAGCTCCTACTGCATGTTAGGCTCTGTTTCACAATTGGGCAGTAGCTAAGAACAGAGTAACAAAATATCTGCGAAGCCTAACTCACCTTATAGATGTAAAGTGCATGAGAGAGACAAACGCAAATGAACAGCTATTTCATGTTTATTTATTCAATTGATAAATATTGCTGAGAAAAATCAGAGGACAGAATAATGGGAAGTACCAAAGTGCATGGCGCTTATTTTAGGTAAGTGGTAAAGGGGAGTCTCACTAATAAGGTGACATTTGATCCAGAAACCTAAAGAAAGTGGGAGAGTGGGCTCAGAATATCTGAAGAAGAGAATGTGAGGCAGAGAGTACACTAGTTGCAAATACCATGAGAAGGGAGGAGGCTTAGCACGTTTGAGGACCAGCAAAGGGCCAATGCGACTGGAGGAGAAGAGGATAGGGAAGGAAAGTTATAGAAACAAGTGCTGAGGACTTCCAGAGGGGCCAAGGGGCTGTACTGAGCTAAATAGTAAGGAAGTCACTGGTGACTTTGACGATAGTGAGGAGGAAGCTTAAATTTTGTGGGTTCTGAAAATGAATTAAGGAAGGAGAAATGAAAACAACTACTACAAATAGCTCTTTCTAGTGTTTTTTTGTTTGTTTTGTTTTTGTTTTTTGTCTGAGGGAAGCAGAAAAGTAGGCCAGAAACTAAAGAGGAATGTTGGATCAAGGGACTATTCTTTTTTTTCAATTTGGTGGTTTTTCTCTCTCATTGTCTCTTTCTTTTTTCTTTTTCTTTTTTTTTTTTAAGATGGAGTAATAATAGCAATCCAAGGGATGTTCCAGAAGAGAAAGAAAAATTGATGGTGCTAAAGAGAGACGACGTAATGATAGTTTGAAAAGGTGAGAGAAAATGGGATTTAGATCACAATTTCGATACAATCATGTTCAGTTTATTCAAAGAAACACAGAAGTTGGAGCATGTGGGACCAGAGGCAGAGATGGGTAGTTGTGATGCGAGCTTGCAGAAAGGCTTGTTTTAATTGCTCATCTTCATTGAATGATCTGAGAGCAGGTTTACAATTCTGTGCCTTTTTTAAAATTAATGAAGAACAAAATTTACCAGCAACTAGCATGGGCAGCCTCTACCTTTACATTGTTCCTCATGTTCTTCATGACTTTAGGTCAATGTTTGTTTATCCTTATCTAATTGAATTTATTTCTGATTTTCACTTTAAATTTCTAGCTCTGTTCAGGCACACCAATTTGTCAAATACAAATTTAAAATGGAGAATGAATACTCTGAAATATCTTGGATTTATTTTATGTGTATCGCCTCGCTAAAAACATATAGAGGCGTATGTTGATACATAAATAAGAAATACATTGTATGCGTACTTAGAAGTCTACAAGAACTGCCAATTCCCATTTTATGAGGTGGCAGTGAATCCGATTTATTAAGAATAAGTGCCATGAAAATTGATTATAGCCAGCAAAAATCTTAATTCATATAATATTCATAGCTATTATGACAAGGCAAGGACCGAAGAAAACTGTTTCTATGACTTTTAACAGACATCACAAGTAAGACAGTACTGTGGTCAAATGAATTTTAAAAATTCTAGGCTAAACATTGCTTTTGGACACTGGAGAGTCTTTACCTTGTGCATGTAGATTCTCAAGTGGGGGGGGGATATGCAATGTATGGCTTCCCAAATCTACTGAACCATGTAAACCTTTTTCCATGGAAAATCCCACAGAATTTTTGGTCTACAAAACATACTTAGAAAAATGTTGAATAAAGTGATGCATGGTCTGAGACACAGAATAACCTGAGGAAAATTAAAAGAAAGAACTGTCTTAAGTTATGGCTATATCAAGAGTTGGTCTTATCAACAAAAAGCTTTCACCTTTAAGTTGTTATTTTGAATAGTTGGCTTTACATTAAACATTATTCATTCACACTCAGACAGCATATTTTTCAACATTAACTATCACATTATCATTGCCTAACAGAACCATCCCAGCATATGTGTATTTTCTCAAATTTTTGATTTTTGAAATAGTGTCTGAAGTCAAAGAAAATATTACATTTTAAAAACATGCAAAAAACTACTTAATTTCATTATCTGAAATAGCTATAGGAAGGGGCAAAAAAATCTGTCATTTAAAAATTTTATTTTAAGTAGTCTTCACCATTGCATAAAAAACAAACTTAATAATTAGAATAGCACTTATTAAGGATGCTACAGTTACTTTTTATAATTTCTAATAATTTATGTGTAGGAGTTTTATCTCTTGGAAATGGTAAAAACTTCTGTCAAAGAGATGACATATATATATATGGTAAAAACATATCTCAGTATGGTTGTAATGAATCTCATTCCTTGAACCAATACATTTTAGAGGTGACACTTAGATTTCCAAAACGGTGGAAGAGACTACTTTTAAGAAAATATGTTGCCTGGGCATGGTGGCTCATGCCTGTAATCCCAGCACTTTCGGAGGCTGAAGTGGGCGGATCACCTGATGTCAGGAGTTCGAGACCAGCCGGACCAAAATGGAGACCCCGTCTCTACTAAAAAATACAAAATTAGGCAGGCATGGTGGCGCATGCCTGTAATGCCAGCCACACAGGAGGCAGAGGCAGAGAATTACTTGAACCCAGGAGGCGGAGGTTGCAGTGAGCCAAGATCACGCCATTGTACTCCACCCTGGGCAACAAGAGCGAAACTCCATCTCAAAAAAAAAAAAAAAAAGAAAAAAAAAAGAAAAGAAACTATGTCATTTTCCATTTCAAATCTAATTCTAGACTTAGATTTGCCGCACACTTCACTTCAAAAGACTGTATTTATTCTTGAGTATTACTGATACCCTAGATGCAAAAACATAAGTAAAAATACATTTTCTGCGTCACTTATAAAGGGAAAAAAACATGAAGAAAAACACTTTGTAAGTTATATCCATCTGACATCACATTTCTGAATAAAACCTAAAACTTTAATTCAACTTTGCTAAATTGCCAGTTTCCTTGATTGCATAGTGAATCTGATATTCTATTTAAGGCACAATTTACATGATGGGATCAAATGAATTTCCAGGCATCTTCTGGTCCAGATTTTTTCTTTGGTCAGAATTAGTGTGCAATTCCTGATGGGCCTGAGGCTGAAGCTGATTGGAACACTCCATGGAGACATGAGCTACTTCAGTGGCCAGTTTTCCCTCTGCATTCTCTTCTCAACTATTTTGACTGCAGATCATATGAATCATGGAAATAATTCAGTTTAATTCAGCATACATTTGTTAAGCATTCACTAGGCCCAGGTGATAGATGTAAAGAGATGGAAATATATACTCTCTGTCTGTACGTTGTCAGTAATCTAGTTGGAGAAAGAGATACTCTTCAAAGTAGCTATGCAATGATGAACTGTTATATAACATGAGGAACAACATACTATTGCTTTGGAAGTAAAGGAGAAAGTAACTGATTTCATTTCCAATTAATTAGAACCTTACAGAAGTGGCATTTGAATTAGTTATTTAAAATCTTAGGCCCAGCTGAAATCCAGTAGCTTAACAAAGAGACAAGTGACTATTTAGAGAAAAACATAGACCGCATTTTGTGAATTTCATTATTGAATTAATCCATTCAGTTCATTAATCATTAAAAAGTATTTAATGAGCATATATTAATAATAATCTCCTTTTTTTGAAAAAACAGGCTACAGCTATAGTTCTGAACAAGGAGTAGGCGGACACCCCATTCTCATGTAAATGAAATTCTGGGAGTTAGGGAGACAAGCAAGAACAGATCAGAAACATTCATAGAGATAAATAAAAAGATTATGGTAAACAGATAAATTCAGTGGAGGATATAAGCAGGATAACATGGGGGAGCTCTCCCATAAAAGCAGCCCATCAAAAGCTGCTTTTATGGGAGTGCTCAGGGACAGCTTGTCTGAGAAAGTGACACTGGTGTGGACATACAAAGTATGAGAAGGAGCCGGGTAGTAGGCAGAAGGAGGCATGAAACTATGGGAAAATGATTCGAACAAGGAGGCTATCAAGTGCAACAGCCCTCAAGTGCACTATTATTGCAAGGACTTAATGAAGAAGGTGGGTGGTGGGCTAAATTGACCTTATAGATATAGACAGGAGCTAGAATAAGAGAGAACTCTAGAACACAGAAAAGAGTTTTTGTTTCGTTCTACATTTAGGCAATAACTTCCTGACAAAGGTAACTGTGGCTACTCAAAGGAGAATACATTTGGGTTGGAAACAAAGATGATTAATACATTTACTTTGGAGACTATTAGCTTATTAAAAACATTGATGGTGGCTTCTTTAGAGTGGTAGCATAGAAGTAAACAAAGACATAACAACTGAAAATACAATTTGTTCATAAATCAGAAAGACTGGATAGATGAGATGGGCTATGACAGTCGAGAGTAAAGAGAAAAATCAAATAATATGCTTTTAGTTTTGCTTGTTAGTTTATCTAAACAACTGGGTAAAAGGTTATGTAATTCCCTGTGGCTGGGAAGATTGAGTTTTGCATTCTCCAGTGTTTCAGCATATATATCTATTATCAATTTACCACATTGCTGTATACAGAGGAGGCCTCATACACACAATATTCCTCTTTACATCCTAGTTAATGACATTGATAGGACACATACTAATCCCAAGCATTAAGATAGGTGCTTAACTTACACTTTCTCATTTAATCTTTATAATAAACCCATGATGATGGCATTGTTTTAATCCCCATTAGATAGCTGAGAAAGCTGATACTATAATTTGCTTGTGTTAACTTAAAGAATGAGTGTTAGAAATTGGATTTTAACCCAGACCTGGATCTAGTTCCAGACATGGGCTTCGGTTTATTTAGGAAAATATGATGTGGGTAACATTTCATTTTCCATTTTCTCACTGAAGAATCCTACCCTTGGCATAGCTCTTTGTAGTTTAAAAAACATTTCAGAATATGCAGTTCTCATCAACTCTCAAGTAGATCTTCAATTTTAAAGAAGAGGGAATGGAATTCATAGAATTTAATGTAATTTACCAAGGTCACACTATCAAGAAGAAGAATCAATATTTAAATAAAGTTCACTTAATGCTATAGGCCATGCTCCATTCTCAGCTTAGATTATTGGGTTAAAATGCTGGCCAATGCATGACTTCAATAAAAAAGTGCCATCCTGGAAGAAAATATAGTCAATTATGCATTATTTGGCTAAGGAAATGGAGATGATGTTGTGATGAAAGCAAAGGAACCTATTAAATAACAATTTTAATTTAGAAAACTGACTATATTTTAAAATATTTGTGTACTATTTAAACAATGAGAAAAATCAAAGCTCCTTGAGACTTTTAAAGATGCAAATGCTATATATTTGCATTTTGTCTGATGTTTAAGCAAATATTTTTCTATTTGTCTACAATATGTAGTTAACAGAGAATTTGATTAAAAAGCTGATTTTTTGTTCCAGAGCACAGAAACTTAGATAAAATACTGTCATGTTTTACTTGCCCTTTGTATATTCAAATATAATATGTTATGTTATTGATAATAAAATAACCTATCTTTTTAAAAACATTACCATGGTCATTGGATTCTGGGAATGTTTGAATGGCTTAATAATTTTATGAAAAATAGAGAAGAATGACAAAGTGAATGCTTTTAGGAAAGACTGCAAAGTATTTGTGTTGGAATTGAAGTGTTGTGGATCTTTTTCTGTGGAAGAGGTTAGGAAGAAAGGCACCTAAATGAAATCTGCTGCTTCAGCAATTTGTTTTCCACTGAAAAGCAACAAAGAAAACATGGCATACACTACATTTTCTAATTTGAAAATAATGCCATATTTAATAAACATCACAACAGTGTTTATATGGACTAAGAGTGAGAATGGGAAATAACTTCATTGCATATAACTGAAGTGATACAGAGTTCTTTGAAATATACTTCTGCAAATAAAACAAGGGTACTTCTTTATCTTGTTTAATTCATAATTGTATTTTTCATTACACACATCTTCATTTTCTCAATAAATTAACATTTTAAACTGAGTATACAGTGTATGAGCTATACAAAGCTTAGTGTTATTACACAAAATTTCTCCTAGTGATTATGTCCTTGTGCTTTTTGTATCATATCCAGGCTGACATGAACAATATCTGTATTATCTGAGAACTCACCAAGAGATGACAGGAAGAGGAAGTGCAAACATGCACCAGAGGATATCCCCAGGGCTAATGTGGGAATGAGATGAGAGTCAATGAGTCATAGAGTCTGAAAATGTTAAGAGTCGGAAGGTACCCCAGAGATCTTGCCCAAATCCATCCTTTCTATAAGAAAAAACTGAGAATCAGAGAAGATAAGCAATTGCCTAAGCCACAATATGTTTTTGGCCAAGTGGTATATGCTGACCACAAGCCAGTATCACAAAGAAAAATCTGAGTAGAGATTTAGTTAGAGATATAAAGAGAGAAAAGCAATTACTTCAGCAGATTTCCCCTGCTGCCTCAGCGACTCTCTAAAACTTCAAGAGCATCTCAGACATTTAACACTTCTGGATTTTAGTAACTAACACTTAGTGAAGCAATTTTCCAGTGTACTAAATAATTTTTTAAATTCTCATAGCAAAGTTAAAAAAATGCATAGAGACATATTTTAAATAGAACTGATGGCCTGCCATAGCTTAACTGAATGTCATGTGATTTTATTCATTTTATTACTAATACAAGTATTATCCATAATGATATAAAAAGAGATAAGGAAAAGAAACATGTTTTTCTGTTTAAAGATAAAATTAGATATAATCATCTTCTTTGGAAACATGTACCTATTGTGCTGAAAAAATTCAACCCTCAGAGAAATATGAACTATGTACTAAATAATCTTACATTTAAAATTCTACAGGTTGTCCATTTTCTATCATTGTCTTTTTGTTATTAAATATTTCTTGCATTTAATTTTCACACAACTTGTTTTAATCAACTCAATTGAACAAGATGAAGGTTACAGCTCAGAAAACGTCTAACCCATGCAATTTAACAAGGACAACATTCTGTAAGTCGTGGATTTTAAGTAATGATAGTAACTTCAACTTCCTACCTATTGGTACCAGTGAATGAAAGACAAAATATTTGAAAACAAAGATGATGCACTTAACACAGAAAAACTCAATCTCCTTAAATACAAGTAGGAAAAAAAGATCAAAGTCTAATCTAATAAGGCATTTGCTTTGCATATTCAGGTTCTAAAGACAAGCACAACGTTGAGTTTCAATTGGTCCTCTACATCTTCATTGTGAGATTTATCAGCTCAAAAATAATTTATTGTAATGTATTTTATTCTTAATGTTATAAATAACATGCGCTGCAGTTTTTCAACTAATTCTACCTTCTTCATAAATTGCATGATGGTATCTGTCATTATTAGGGAAACACTATTAGTGAGAGCAAGATTATCAAAGAATCCTTCAATTGTTCTCTTGTATTGGTAAGAACATTTTGATCAAGAAACAGCAGAAAGAAATTGAATGCCAGAGAACCACAGGAAGGTTGAGTGAAATCAGTTCCCAGACCTTGGGGCAAGTGACAAAAACTGGGGAGCAAAATTGGAGTGGGAAGATTAAAATCTCAGAATGGGAAAGAACCAGGTATGAAATGATCACATCAGGAATTATTTAAGTGAGGCAGACAGCTTCAAAGGAGCAAGCCAGTGAGTTATGAAAAGACCAAAACAGTAGGGACATCGAAGTGGTTCAGGTGGGAAAATCAAATCATTCTTTAGTAGACCGTGCAGCAGGCTTGGTAAGAAGATATTAGGAAATGATGAACTTCTTTTATTCTTTACGATGTCAATTATCTTCAATAAATTGTCTGGATCTGATATTACTTTATACCTCAAAATTACTCAGTCTTCTTGTCTGTTTTCTTTTGTTTGCTAACCTTGAGTTATAAATGGACATGCAAAATAGAACTTCCAAATTTACAAAAGGATACACAGAACTAAGAAGAAAATCACTAAATCAAAGAAGAAATAATCAAATTAAATCAATGCATACAATTAAACATATTGGATACAATTTAGTGGATAACCCTAATTTTGAAACATGAAGCACAGTAGTAATAAAAAGTACCCAAATATTGTAAACAACATTAAAATATTTGGTGTTCAAAGGAGGAAAAATATAAATGAGAAGCTCAAAACAATAAGAAGTTGGAGCCTCTGAGGGATTTTATAATGGACACATGGTAACATTTTTGGATTCATTGTATTGTGGCATATGAATCTAGGTTGTAAAGTTTCTAATTTTTGAAAACTTAATTTATGGCTTTAGTTGTAACCAAAGAGCATATATCGTTTTGAAAGTAGTAAGAGAGGAATACCTGTTCTTTTTTTAAGTGTGCAAATCACTAGTATTTTTCTTCTAATCTGTAGTTGTCATAGCCAGTTGTATATGCTTTTAATTAAAATAAATTTAAAGCACTCTCAAGAGTTCATAGGTGTCTCCTTGCACAGACATAAAGAACAGATTCATATGGTACTTTTATGCCATCTCTACTCCCCACCACACAATCCCATGGAATCGCCCCACACCTCTTTTATCTGATAATTACCAGGTTGTTCATTACAGTATAGCTTGCCAAATTCAGAGAAACTTGCTTGACAGGAATGCTATGATTCCAACTCTCACTGAACACCCATTTATATTAATAATCTGTTGTCTAATATTATTTTACAACTCTTTTTCTTTACCTGGCTTGAGATGAGATCTATTATTTCTAATTTCTGCGAGGTTAAAACATACCTCTTGGGATTTTCCTTAGATAGAGCCTATTCTCTTTCTTTTAGAAGTAATTTGTTTTGTTTGAAAGCTTGTAAGATTTTCTCTTAATTAAGTAATTTTCCTATGCTATATCAAAGTGATTTTCTTTTTCCATTAATCTTTCTAGGAGCTCCATGATATCTTGAATTTGAACAAAACTCAAGCCCTTAAGGAATGCTTCTGTTATTTCACTGATTCTTAATTCTCCCCCATCTGTTTATTTCCTTTTTTCTTAAACTAACTATAATTTGCAAAGTATTTGCTTATTACTTAAATGTTCATGAATATATTTCCCCTACATTTTTTCCTCTCATTATTTCACATTTATATACTTTTACTTGTTTCATAATTAATTTTCCACAGTCACCATTGTATTTTTGTTTTATTAAGTAACTCTACTTTAGAAATCCTGACATTTAGTTTCAGAAAGTTTATTCTGAGCTCTAATTATATCACATTGAAGTATTTTTCTGTGATTTTTAATGTTTTCTTCTTCTTACAGTCCATCTATTTTTACTTAATGTAAGCAACCTGCTCTAATTATTTTATTTGTCCTCCTTTTCTCAACCTATTGAGTTCTTTCTCCCTCCCTCTCTTTTCCTTGGACTAGTGGTGGGAGTGGATTACCAGCTTCCTTGTTGATCATCACTAGAAAGCTGAAGACTATGTTGGCCTTTGTTTCGGTGGGCATACGTAGAATATGTAGCAATCAAAGACTCATCTCTGGAGTCATCTGAAGGAGTCTTCCATGATCTCATCTCCATGCAAGTACAGATGGGAGAGAAGTAGTCACTACATAATATGAATTGGTAATAATTTTCACCACCAGCTAAGACCCATTCAGACTACTGGTACTGCCCATCTGGGGTTCCAGTGTAGGAACTCAAGTTGAACGTTTCAGTTCTATTCCATATCTTGAGATAACCTACTTGCATTTGCCAGTTTTGCAGCCTCAAGAGGTCTTTAAATGTGCAGTCTTTTCTCTGGTCTACATGGCCCTTGGACATTCAGCTTTTCTCTCCAGGGAAACAGTAAGGCAAATAAATGGAAAAAAGATTGTTTTTCAACAAACAATACTGGAACAATTGGACATTCACTTGCAAAAACAAACAAACAAATAAACAAGAAAACCAGTCTGGACACAGACCTTGCATTTTTCACCAGAATTAATTCAAAATGGATCAGAGACCTAAATTTAAAATGCAAAATTATAAAACTCCTGGAAGATAATGGGAAAAAAGTATAGATGAGCCTGAGTTTGGTGATGTTATTGCAGATACAATACCAAAGGACCAAAAGCACGGTATATGAAAGAAAAACATTATAAGGTGGTATCATAGTAATATCTTACACTGAGTAATTTGTACAGAACAGAAACTTATTACAGTTCTTGTGGCTTATAATATGTTAATAAGGGAAACTGGGGAAATGGTGATGGGGGTAAACTTTGGATAAAGAAACATTCTGTACTTTTCACTTATTTTTCTCTCTAAACTTAAAACTACTAAAAATGAAGTCTACTAAAAAATACAAGTGTAGTAAGTATGATGTCCATTGATGAAAATATTCCAAGGAGTGTGTCCTTTCTTTCAGCATATAATGTAGCACTGCAGAAGTACTAAGAAACCAGATAATATAGCCTCATTATCTTTATACTATGAGTCAGAAAGAACGCTAAAGTGGCTATAATTCATTTATATTTCTATTTCCTTGTCCTTAGACACATTAAGTATCAAATCCCTCTAGTATACTTAACAATGTAGATCCTAGCTAAGCTGTATATAAAATGGGAATTATTTTGAGTTGCAAGACTGGCTTGTTTTGAGGTGACCAATCATTTTAACAGAAACAGTAATTCAATTTGCAGTCATATGTAGCTTGGAAAAACAAGGTGCCACATACTGGAATAAATTGATTTGTGGTTAAAAAAAATTGCAGGATAAATCAGACCTGGGTTTCAAACCTACCTTTCATGTCTTACTTTGTGATTTCAGCAATTCAAGCAACATTTGAAACTATGTGAGTCAGCATGAAATACATGCTGATCATTAGCTAATTGCTAAAGCTTAGGTGCTGAGTATATAAATTAAAAACCGTGGTCACAATAGCAGGCTCTGAAATTGAGGCAATAATTAATAGCCTACCAACCAAAAAAAGTCCAGGACCAGACGGATTCACAGCCGAATTGTACCAGAGGTACAAGGAGTAGCTGGTATCATTCCTTCTGAAACTATTCCAATCAATAGAAACAGTGGGAATCCTCCCTAACTCATTTTATGAGGCCAACATCATCCTGATATGAAAGCCTGACGGAGACACAACAAAAAAAGAGAATTTTAGACCAATATCCCTGATGAACATCGATGCAAAAATCCTCAATAAAATACTGACAAACCGAATCCAGCAGCACATCAAAAAGCTTATCCACCATGATCAAGTGGGCTTCATCCCTGGGATGCAAGGCTGGTTCAACACACACAAATCAATAAATGTAATCCAGCATATAAACAGAACCAAAGACAAAAACCACATGATTATCTCAATAGATGCAGAAAAGGCCTTTGACAAAATTCAACAGCCCTTCATGCTAAAAACTCTCAACTAATTCGGTATTGATGGAACGTATCTCAAAATAATAAGAGCTATTTATGACAAACCCACAGCCAATATCATACGGAATGGGCAAAAACTGGAAGCATTCCCGTTGAAAACTGGCACAAGACAGGATGCCCTCTCTCACCACTCCTATTCAACATAGTGTTGGAAGTTCTGGCTAGGGCAATCAGGCAAGAGAAAGAAATCAAGGGTATTCAGTTAGGAAAAGAAGAAGTCAAATTGTCCCTGTTTGCAGATGACATGATCGTATATTTAGAAAACCCCATTGTCTCAGCCCAAAATCTCCTTAAGCTGATAAGCAACTTCAGCAAAGTCTCAGGATACAAAATTAATGTGCAAAAATCACAAGCCGCCTTATACATCAGTAACAAACAGATACCCAAATCATGAATGAACTTCCATTCACAATTGCTTCAAAGAGAATAAAATATCTAGGAATCCAACTTACAAGGGATGTAAAGGACCTCTTCAAGGAGAACTACAAACCACTGCTCAGTGAAATCAAAGAGGACACAAACAAATGGAAGAACATACCATGCTCATGGATAGGAAGAATCAATATCATGAAAATGGCCATACTGCCCAAGGTAATTTATAGATTCAATGCCATCCCCATTAAGCTACCAATGAGTTTCTTCACAGAATTGGAAAAAACTGCTTTAAAGTTCATATGGAACCAAAAAAGAGCCCGCATTGCCAATACAATCCTAAGCCAATAGAACAAAGCTGGAGGCATCACGCTACCTGACTTCAAACTATACTACAAGGCTACAGTAACCAAAACAGCATGGCACTGGTACCAAAACAGAGATATAGACCAATGGAACAGAACAGAGCCCTCAGAAATAATACCACACATCTACAGCCATCTGATCTTTGACAAACCTGATAAAAACAAGAAATGGGGAAAGGATTCCCTATTTAATAAATGGTGCTGGGAAAATTGGCTAGCCATAAGTAGAAAGCTGAAACTGGATCCTTTCCTTACTCCTTATACGACAATTAATTCAAGATGGATTAGAGACTTAAATGTTAGACCTAATACCATAAAAACCCTAGAAGAAAAGCTAGGTAATACCATTCAGGACATAGGCATGGGCAAGGACTTCATGTCTAACACACCAAAAGCAATGGCAACAAAAGCCAAAATTGACAAATGGGATCTAATTAAAGAGCTTCTGCACAGCAAAAGAAACTACCATCAGAGTGAACAGGCAACCTACAGAATGGGAGAAAATTTTTGCAATCTATTCATCTGACAAAGGGCTAATATCCAGAACCTACAAAGAACTCAAACAAATTTAGAAGAAAAAAACAAACAACCCCATCAAAAAGTGGGCAAAGGATATGAACAGACATTTCTCAAAAGAAGACATTCATACAGCCAACAGACACATGAAAAAATGCTCATCATCACTGGCCATCAGAGAAATGCAAATCAAAACCACAATGAGATACCATCTCACACCAGTTAGAATGGCGATCATTAAAAAGTCAGGAAACAACAGGTGCTGGAGAGGATGTGGAGAAACAGGAACACTTTTACACTGTTGGTGGGATTGTAAACTAGTTCAACCATTATGGAAAACAGTATGGCGATTCCTCAAGGATCTAGAACTAGATGTACCATATGACCCAGCCATCCCATTACTGGGTATATACCCAAAGGATTATAAATCATGCTGCTATAAAGACACATGCACACGTATGTTTATTGCGGCACTATTCACAATAGCAAAGACTTGGAATCAACCCAAATGTCCATCAGTGACAGACTGGATTAAGAAAACGTGGCACATATACACCATGGAATACTATGCAGCCATAAAAAATGATGAATTTGTGTCCTTTGTAGGGACATGGATGCAGCTGGAAACCATCATTCTTAGCAAACTATCACAAGAACAGAAAACCAAACACCACATGTTCTCACTCATAGGTGGGAACTGAACAATGAGATCACTTGGACTCGGGAAGGGGGATATCACACACCGGGGCCTATCATGGGGAGGGGGGAGGGGGGAAGGGGGAGGGAGGAGGGATTGCATTGGGAGTTATACCTGATGTAAATGACGAGTTGATGGGTGCTGACGAGTTGATGGGTGCAGCACAGCAACATGGCACAAGTATATATATGTAATAAACCTGCACGTTATGCACATGTACCCTAGAACTTAAAGTATCATAATAATAATAAAAAAAAAAGAAAACCAAACACCGCATGTTCTCACTCATAGGTGGGAATTGAACAATGAGATCACTTGGACACAGGAAGGGGAACATCACACACTGGGGCCTATTGTGGGAAGGGGGGAGCGGGGAGAGATAGCATTAGGAGATATACCTAATGTAAATGATGAGTTAATGGGTGCAGCACACCAACATGACACATGTATACATACGTAACAAACCTGCACGTTGTGCACATGTACCCTAGAACTTAAAGTACAATAATAATTTAAAAAAACAAAACAAAACCGTGGTCACTTAAAGGGCTAATTTTAATAAATTTATGGTCTATAGCAGTGCTGTCCAATAGGAAAACAATATAAGCCACATATGTACTTTTATATTTTCTAGTAGCCATATTTTTAAAAGACGAAAAAGAAAAAGGTAAAATTATCTTAATATGTTTCATTTAACTTGATATATTCAAATATCATTTCACACAATAATGTTATAGGTTCCTTTTTATTCTAAGATTTTGAAATACAATGTGTGTTTTATACTCACAGCACATCCCAATTTCTACTAATTATATTCCAAATGCTCAGTAGACATGTTTAGTTAGTGGCTACCATATTGAATAGCACAGATTTAGGGGTAGATATGAAAGGAAATATGATAATTTGTGTGATGGAAATACAAAATGGTTGAATATGCCCTTACATCGTCTTAGGGAATTCAGAGAAAGTTTATCTAGAAGATCACATCTGATTAGAGACATGGTAGATAACAAAGGAAGAGTAGTAGCCTGTGAGGATGCTTTGGGGAGAAGGGCAGTCCAAGTGAAGAGAATAGGGTAAAAAATGTGTGCAAGGAATACTGTTCTTGTACAGGTAAATTGTGCAGAATGGGCAGAGGGAGATGAAGCAAACAAAGCATCAAACCAGTGTGAATACTGAATCCTTAGCTAATATTACAGAAATAGTTTTTTTCTGAGAGGATTAGTAAATTGACTCTTTGCCCTAGTACTGCTGTTAACTAAATATGCAGCTTGATTAAAGTCATTTAAATGTACTATTTCCAGTTCCTAGTTTCTACAACTTTAAAATTGAGTAATTAAACTAGATAATCTCTAATTTTCTTCCCAATTAAAATTGCAACGTGCAAAAATTACAATGTATGAATTAAAATGGTTCAAAATTTAGATTCATACAGAAATGTCAAAGTTGGCATTCAGAAAGTAGAACAGTACAATTATGTTAACCCAGTTATTTAAGTCTATTCCAGGAAAACATTAGGATAGTGATTGCATTTTTAAATAATAACAATCAGTGCTGTATTTTATGTGTCAACATTTAAATTCCTACCTCCCCTTTTCCTAGAAGCGGAAACTATTTTAATACAAGAAATGTTGAGGTTTTCTCTGTTTTTCATGCTGAATGGGTTCTGAAATTTTAAGTTCACTAAATTTCTCTATATTTTGCTTAAATCTATTCTTCTGAACTAAACTTGGAAATAATATATTGGCTGAATCATGGAGAATCCACAAAAAATTAACATTCAATTTCTTTGTCTATCCTCATACATTCAAGATTACTTAACTAATAAGAAAACTATAGAAATATAAAAGACATTAGCAGCAAAGCAAGATAAAAGCACATTAAGGTCATCCTAGGGCTGAAACATTTCATCAAAAAAGACACGCTCATCAATCTTTCTTAGAGGCACATAGAAGAGAAAAAAACTGTCTTTGACTTCATAATGGTAAAGAAATTAGTCTGTTTATAAATGCCTATGGCAAATAATGCACCGAGAGACAAGCAATGTATGAGACAAGTAGTTGTAAAAGGTGAAATTCTCTTGTCATTCTATGGTACTTAGAAACATTGTAGTTCTACATTCTTAAAACACTGTAGTCCAAAGAGTTAAGTTACACCAATAAAGAAAAATTGAGAGTTGGCAAACAAACGAAAACATGGAGAGTGAAAATACAAAGCATGAACAAATGCATATACATTTTTATGTGAGGTGTGAATACTGACTGATACAAAAAGTGGGAGATAGTAAACTGACTGTGAGAGAAGGTGGAAATGCAGATTGAAAGACCAATATGATGGAGTAATGACAGAATAAAGGATGGTGAAGGTAGTCCGAAAGAGGCTGTAGTCTAAAGAAGGCCATCTCCAATGAAGTCTAGAAAATGAATGGAGAGTCAGCAGAATCCATTAAGGGCTTGTTTCTTTTCAGAAGTGAGAGGGTAGGTAGCAGAACTCTGCACAGCAAATGAAGCTTGAAAAAGAGTCTACTGAATTGAGAACGCATAAAGAAGACAGCTGATAATGAAGAGATGAATTTCTTGGAGTTTCTGTCAAGATTGAATGGGGCCACTTGTAACATTATTATCGAGATTGTGAGGCATAATAGGAACTTAAAGGTGGACACCCATGCAGAAATCAGTTGGAAAGGAGGCTTGATTTCTGGGAGGTCTGTGATGAGGCAAACGGAAAGCATTTTGAACAACTTCAACATCTGGACTGAAAAAAAGAAATGGAGGAAGTAGAATCATGTTTACATTAAGTGAGCCCTCTTAGTACAGAGACCAACATCTGGCTTTGGTTACATTTATCTGAATGTAGTGAAAATGTTTGAATTAACCCAAAAAGATTAGACTAAATTTCATAATAGTGTTTACACAGCAAAATAAATGACAAAACAGATACATGGAAAAAGTGTCTGTTTATGCACACATTTCAAAGACCATGGATATAGCACCCCGAGCTACATTATCTTAGCGTGGCTGACATAAAACAGGGCTCTGTATAAACTCCTAATGATGGCCATTACAAATTGTGTTAAGCTAAGGTGGTTTAAACACAGATATCCCATGTCTTTTGTTTATTACTATGATAAAAAGAATCTGAATGCATTTCTACTAAAATTAAGAGACAACATTATTAGGAAGTATATTTAAATTTTATGTTCCTACTATCAATAGCATTTCAGGTGACACCTTTATTTTTTGGAATTACAGCTCTCACAGTAAGTTTTCTTTTATTCCTCTTTTCTCCATAAACAAAAATATTTGGAGCTTTGATTTGTTAGTACATTCAGAACAGAGTACTTATTATCTTTACAGAAGTAACCTCAATTTTCCTTGGCCATATTGACTGGGTCTTATAAATCTTACGGACCACTTACATGTAGTTTATTGCTTAACTTTCAGAATCCAACTTTTGCTGTTATCATTGAAACACCTGACTTTAACCAGGAATCAAAGGCAAGTAACATATGATCAGGAACAAGATGTAATCACCTATCAAGAAAGTGGGTGCATTTAAGTGGAATAAACAGTTAAATTTTGGAAAAAAGTTTTATTCCTTTATTAAAAAATAGTTCAGGCTGGGTGTGGTGGCATGGGCCTGTAGTCTCAGCTACTTAGGAAGCTGAGGTGGCAGAATCACTTAACCCAGGATTTCAAGGTTTCAATGAACGATGTTTGTACCATTGCACTGTAGCCTGGGTGATAGAGTTAGATCTTGTCTCAAGACAAACAATAAACAAAAACCAAACCAAACAAAAAACAAAATAGTACAGAATTCCTGTTTCTAAAAGAAACAACTAGATTTAAGAGCAAATATAAACATTATTTTTCAATATATTGATTCCTAGTATGGTAAACAAGATCTAATTATGTAGATCAAGGGTGTTTTGAGTTAATAGTTTCAGGAGATCATGATGGGAAGAGTGCCTGAACTAAATGTGGGGGATACCAAGCCCGAAGTGGGAGAGAGAATTCAGTTAAAAGCATCACCTTTTCCAGGACTTTACAAATCATCTCTTTTATGGAGCTCTGACTCTACTCTTTAGCTCTTTAGTGAAGCAGCTGAAGCTTGTGTCAAAAATAATGTGACTTTTGGCAGAGAACAGACCTCACCTAGAGCAATATTCAGGATGGTGTATCAGTGCTGGAAGATGAAGCCTGATACGGTTCAGTCATCTCAGGAAACACTTGTGACCTAGCATGCAATGTGCTACGTTAAAAGTCAGAGGGCATCGTTAATATACCAATATTTGAAAAAAATTCAAGTCATGTTATACTTCCAGGTTATATTAGGAGTAAGTGATTAAAGGTCAATAACAATTTCATCCAGTTTAGATCTAAATTGTTCTCAAATTTTCTGTTTCATAATTCCAGTGAAGGGCTCTATTTTGATCATTCCTAACTAGTTCGAAGCAATGCCCAATTTTTTGTTAACATTTAACATGAAAATTTGAACAATGTTTGTGTGATTTTTATTTTCTTCTTTTTTTTTGTATTTTCATTGTGTATGTATTTGAGTTTTGGATTATTAACAGTTAAAAAATGTTAAAATAGATCCAATCTCACTGAGGGATAATTTCTAAAGATAAAGTTTGGCTAGGTATATTCTAGTCAATTCTTGGAGTAGTTCCTTACATACTCATAAATTGATTCTAGAGTTGCAATTGCCAAGCTAATATGCCTTCTTTGTTTTAAAGAAGAAAGTGTTTTTTTCAAGTCATAAATGTCATTTAGCCCACTCAACTCTGAAAGTGAGTTGTGTGTTTCTCAGCTGCCTATCATTTAAATGGAGAAAAGGATTAGGAGAACAGATATATAACAGAGGGTACTCTGAAACAAATTACTCATATTTAGACAGTTTATGTCATTAGACAGCATAGTAGCAAATTTATGGGACAATCACAATTCCAGGAAATAGGCACTAATGTGGCTGCCACAAATACTTGGGATCTGAAAAATAAAAAGGACTCAGAGCCAAAGAAGACATATCTTCTAAAATTCAATATCTAAATACCAAATTTAGGAAGATGAGAAAACTGTAGATAACATGGTTAAATTTATTAAGGGGAATACCTTTATGAAACTCTATCCAAAGTATGACTTAAAGTCTACTCCATAGTCTTACATAGGAAGCTTTTTAATATTTCGTTTGTTGAGGCATGGTCTGACTGGTGACAAAGCCTTGTGCTTATAAATCTCAGCTACTCTTATTTTTTCATTCTTGTGTGTGTGCGTGTGTGTGTGTGTGTGTAGGACACTTAACAAGATCTACCCTTTTAAGAAATCTTTAAATGAACAGTACAGCATTGTTAATTATAGTCACCATCTTGTACAGCAGTTCTCCATAACTTGCTCATCTTGCATAACTGAAACTTTATGTTCATTGAACAATTCCCCATTTCCCCTCCCCTTAGCCCCTGCAAATACTGTTCTATTTTCTGCTTCTCTGAGTTTGACAATTTTAGATACCTCACGTAATTGGAATAATACAGTACTTATTCTTCTGTGTCTGGCTTATCTCACTTAACATATGTCGCCTAGGTTCATCTATGTTGTTGCAAATGACAAAATGTCTTTCTTTTGTAAGGCTGAATAATACTCCACTGTCTGTATATACCACATTTTCTTTGTTCATTTATCTGTTGATGGACATTTAGGCTTGTAAAATAGACTATGGAACACAGTATGAAGGTTCTTCAAAATATTAAAAATATGCATTCTAATATGTATAGAAAGTATAATGTTCTAACATGATAAAGAAGGTGTTTTGTTTTTATTAACAAATTTATGTGCCTGATATCTTTTCTAAGAGTTTTTTTTTACTTATTTTGCTAAAAATTATAAATTCTTATATAGCTTGCTTAAAAATAAAAACTAATTTTTGAAAAAAATACCTTATTCTGAAGAGGTAGCCTTCATTTGTTTTTTGATCTAGAATAATTTTAGATTTTAACTCAACTTCTATGAAAGCAGTAAGGATAATTTAACTTACGTTTTTCCATAAGATGAAATTTAAACTTATACAACAAAAACATTAAAATGAAAACTTATACAACAAAAACATTAAAAAGCAAGAAAATGATCATATTTGGAGTTTTTAAACTTCTATTTTCTTAGTCTCCAACTCATTTCTGAAACACAAAAAACAGTTCAATTAAGCCAGTCTTACCAGTGAAAGAGTAACAGAAAGGGGTAGATTTTTCCAAAGTGGTCTATTGTTTTTCTGTCATACTATAATAGATTTTCAGCATATGATAGAGTTCTGTTTCATAGAAGATAAACAGTATTCTGACCTCAAAACCTAATATTTTTTAGTCCTAGAAACAAATAGGCAGTAACTTCCTCAAGTAGTTTCTTCAAGAAACTAACCTAAAATGAAATTTCACAAGGCAAGCAAAGGTGCATTATCTATTACCTTCTGTGTTCACAACATCCTGACTGAGAAGTTGGGGAAAAATAAATATGGAGACTTTTTACTATAAGGATATTTATTGTGAAATTAAGTACAAGTTTTCTCCAAAGCCCCTTTCCCTATAAAAACTATAAACTATAGAATTTATTAAGGGGAGGGATGAGGTGGATGAGAAGGTGTGTGATGGTATTTCAGTGAATTTATAAAACTAAAGCTTGATCTGTTTAAAGTCAAACATGGCCATTATACCCATCTGGCTGTAATAATAGGGAATTCTTTAAGTACAAATCATAATTTTCAGTGGCAAAAATGAATGAAGTGCATTCAACTCCTTACCAGCTCTGACTCTGGGCTCTGATTAACTTATTGATTTTTCTATTAGGGAAAGAAAATCAGGAACTGCATTTTTTTTTTGAACGAATACGAAGAAGAAAGTGTTATTTGGAGGGTTAAGAAATCTCTATTTGGTCCAGTGAATCAGTGTGGGTGTATTTCATTCCTGCAAATAATAACACTTAATATGAATTTCACCATAATTGTTTGAATTATGAAAAATTAATTTCAGTTCTGAGTACAAGGATTGGATGTTTCCTATAGCTATATCTAATTCTCCTATCATCTCTCAAGGTAGGTATTATCTCATTTTTCAAAGTAGAGGAAATTAAGCCTCAGATATCCTCAAGGTTATATTGTTAACAAATGTTAATGAGTGGGATTTAAACCCATTTCTGTCTATTTCAAAATCCACGTCATTTCTAGTATTTCATGTGTCATCTAAGTATGTAATTTTTTGGCTTAGTCTGTTTGTATAAACTCAAAGTTAAAATTCACAAAGACGAAATATGCATCATTGAGTGGTAACTTTTACAGTTTTTGCTAAAGGACAACTTCAAAATGGCAAGTAATCTAAAATTCAGTTTATGATTTTATTATTTCTTTGTATATAAAAATACAAAAGACATTCTTGAATTTCGACACTCCTGAAGAACCTTACTTTTCTTTGCACAATTACCCAGTCACACCCTGGAGTTCTATTCCATTTTTCTATCAAATATATCAATAATCTTGTTATAGTAATGACCTGCCTATATCCCGTTAATCTTTTTACCCTTTCAAAATCCAAAACTTATGTTGGAAATAATAAATTTTTAAAAAAGCGAATAGGTGGCAGTCCGTTTAAGGGTTTCTAATCCAAAAGAAAGACTGATAGAATGTTTTCCTCTCATGTTAGAGAACTCTTAAATGGGGCCCTTGGATTTCATAAAGCTCTCTGGAAATGTATGCTTTATTTTGTGGTTAAGTGGCTAAGTCCCTTTCTCTGCCAATAGGTTCCATATATTTTATTGCATTACCAAGGGGCTCATGACGGAAAAGGAAGGTTAAAAACTCCTTATTGTCCTAGCAAAAGCTTGATTTTCTCTTGATGGTGTCTATATAAATAAATGGAACAGAAAATACTATGAAGGCTAGTTGCACCTTATCAGATGAGGGCGAAGTATTTTCCCTTTAAAACCATACACAAACTACATGCATGTTATAATCATATATATATTTTTTCCTGTTAGGACAAGTTGTTTGAAATTAGCTTACATCCTGAGGTAACCCCAAGTTATTGGGAACAAGACAAAATTTCCTGGAAGAATGCATTATTATGTTGAACTAGAAGAAAGGTTGAGGTGAAGTCTATTTTATACTGAGATATATAGGCAAAAGTTCCCTTTATATGAATAAAATGAAAAGAAAAGATAATAGGTTGCCAGTTTGTTTCAGGGTTTCTAATCAAAGATTCAGCTAGATGCCCATCTGTGTTATATAAATAGCCATTTCCCAAATTTAACTTTGAACTGGAACTTAATGACAGTTTTATAATGGAAATGACCCCTAAGTAGGACATACAGGTTTTTTCCTTGCCTCATTAAACCTGGAAGAGGTGACTCTTATGAACCCCCCTCTGTTATCTTCAATAACACAGTGACTTAATGGCATGTGTGAATAAGACATTTGCTTAATCCATCACACTGGAAAGTATTTTCCCCAGATGATACTAATTCCAAATTATACACACCCCTTTTGTTCCTAAAGACTCTAGTCTATCACTTGCACAAAAGTTAGTTCCTTTCTAAGCCTAGCAGTTCAAAGTGGCTTGCAAAAAACTTCTTTTCTGAGCACTTCAACAAAGATTGCAGTGAACAGTGACTGCCCAACAGCGAGGTATCCTGGTGAGTTTTCAGGTCATTGGCACTGGTGTTTTGAAACTGGTAATTCTCTTCCTTGTTTCATTTAGCCTACAATAATGATCATGCTCTTCCTAGACAATAAATGGATTTTGGATACCAGTTTTTAGAAATTGGAGGGTTTTTACCTGTTTCATTAGGATACACTCATCCCTTAATCGTAGAAATAAAGACATTACCTTTTTTCCATTGTCTTACATTATATTCTGGAGTCCAAATTCTGCTTGTTTATGGGGTAGCATTTGGAACCCTTATCTTGTGTTCTAGTGGGTGCCAGGTGTACAGTTTTCGTGGACATCATATAGATACTGTAAGACTAGATTGTGGTCATCTTCCCTGTGCACCAGGAAGCATTTTTGACATTTCATTCAGATCTCTATGTATCCATTTCTCTGTATAATTGATGGAATTGTTCTGACACATCTCCAGTGATCTTTGCTGGATTCTCACTATACCTTTATCAGAGTCCTCCATCTCCACAGTTCTCTGGAGACAGAATGCACTATAGATATACAGAGAGAGAGAGAACGCTTCAGATATCCAGAAAGGAAACTGCCATAAATCAGGCCTATTCTGTGGATAGGTATGCAAAACCAGGCGTACATTTTTTCCTACATTTTGAATTAACAAGTTTGAGTGGTCTCCTGCATAGGTCATTCTTGATTTTATTGCAAAAACAACTTTTAGTAAAGGAAAATACACATCCTTTGTACAAGTTTGCCGTCCCCTGTAAGTAGGAGAACTAAGTTTCTTTCCCATTTCAAAACTTTCCCCATGTAATCTTTTTTTCTCTGACCATGACCACATTTGTCATAAGAATAAGTAAATCTTTATAAGAAAAGTAGCAGTGGATTTAATTTCAGAATATATTTACATTTATGTACATTATATAACATCAATTTTTTCCTTATTGTGCTCTTAAATTTTTATTTCTGGCAATTACACAGAAACAAAATCCTGAGATTAATTATAAAATCATTTTTTTAAATTTATGGAATTATTTTAGTATAACTAACCAAAATTAACCAAAAATTGTATCTGTGAATAATCAAACATGGGCCCATGAAAAATCAAATATTTGGAAGGTTTATCTCTTAAAGTAAGATTATTGAATTACTTTAATAATATTTCCAAATGCCTCTGCTTATAATGTTTTCAAAACGTTTTTAAACCTTTGTTATCGCAGTCTAGTTTTATTGAATGAACGGGTTTCTACCTGTATGGATGATACATAAATATATAAACTAAAGGGCAGCTCTTCAGTGGCATCTCAGGACACTGTAAAAGCAGAATGTTTCCTTTACCCTTGACTTATGTTAAGTATTCAGCTCAGGTTAGAGAAATGGTTGTTTGATTGCCTGCCCTATTTTTCTTTGCCAGAGTAGATAGAGTATGCTTATCTATTAAAAGCACTCCAGAGCAACATTAAGCCAGGACACCTGTGGAGCTTGTCAAGGCAGGTTCTCAAACAGGTCACTGGTTGCTGGGGCAGCTTCAAGAACAGAATAACAAGCACTCTTTGGTATGGGTAACAGCAGTTTCAGTGCTTTCCTGTGGTCTGTGAAGAAGAGAAACTTAACAACAAGAAGAGGGAAAGGGAAGGTATTCATTTTCCCATTATTTCTGAATTGATCACTAATCTATAGCTTTATTTATAAATCCATGTACTAGTGCTAGTATCTACAGCAAACTGTATTATAAATGTTTGAACAGAAGGTGTGTAATTTATTAAGGCTTTGATTTTTCTGAAGCTTGAAGACAATATGTGACATCAATTTATGGCAAATTGGGCTTAATTGCCACCTCAAAACTGCTTCTTTATAACAGTGAAAAAAATGAGTGACAGGCAAATTTGGGATTATATCTTACTCTCTTTATAACTGCTATGATTTTGCAATTGTTAGAACCTCTGGAAAATAAATCTTTTTTTTAGGTCAGTAAAATGTTTAAAATAGGTTTCTCATAGTTTTGAAAAACTATGATGTATAACAATTTATGTTTAGATCCTTTCACTGGAAGTGAGGCAGCAGGATGAAATAAATGCTGAAGGAATAGAACATTGCAAGCAATTATTCAATGTCTAGTGATGAAATCACAGTGAGAAAAATATAAAAGGTCCATAGTGGGCAATATTGCTTTAAAAAAAATTGATTTTTTTTTTTTTAGCTTAAAAGTCAGGGATTTTATTAAATAGTTAAATTTTTTTTTCCTATTAGAACAAAACTCATTTTCTTATGTGTCATTTGTAAAAGCTAAATGTAGGATATTGAGAAATAACCTAGGAATCAGATAAGCTTATACTTTAGCTTCTTGGTACAAAATCGGTTATTATGTGGGGGGCTATGGGCATCATCTGTGTATTTCAGAGGCATTTTATAGTCATTAGAGACAATATTATTTTTATTAGTCTTTTATTATCTTTTTTAATTTTTGTGAGCACCTAGTAGGTGCATGTATTTACGGGGTACATGTGATATTTTGATAGTCTTGTAATGCGTAATAATCACATCAGGTTGAATGGGGGTCTCTATCACCTCAAGCGTTTATCCTTCCTTTGTGTTACAAACATTCTTTTACTTATTCATTTTTTTAAAATTTTTTTTCTGGCGGGGGACGGAGTCTCGCTGTGTTGCCCAGACTGGAGTGCAGTGGTGCAATCTGGGCTCACTGCAACCTCTGCCTCAAGGCAGAGACAATAGCTCAAGGCTCAAGCAATTCTCCTGCCTCAGCCTCCCAAGTATCTCAGATTACAGGCACCTGCGATCATGCCCGGCTAAGTTTTGTATTTTAGTAGAGATGGGTTTCACCATGTTGGCCAGGCTGGTCTTAACCCTGTTGATGTAGTCACCCTGTTGTGATAGCAAATAGGAGATCTTATTCATTCTAACTATATTTTGTACCTATTAACAATCCCTCCTCCACCCCTTTGCAGCCGCTGGTAACCATCATTCTATTCTCTATCTCCATGAGTTCAATTGTTTAATTTTTTTGCTCTCACTAATGGGCGAAAACGTGAAGTTTGTTTTTCTTATGCCTGGCCTATTTCACTTCACATAATATCTTCCAGTTCCATCCATAATGTTTCAGATGACAGGATCTCATTCTTTTTGTGGCTGGATGGTATTATACTTCATTGTGTATATGTACCACATTTTCTTTATCCATTAGTTTGCCGACGAACACTTCCGTTGCTTCCAAATCTTGGCTATTGTGAATAGTGCTGCAATAAACATGGTAGTACAGATCTATCTTTGATATACTGATCTCCTTTCTTTTGGGTACAGACCTAGCAGTGGGATTGCTGGATCATTTGATAGTTCTGTGTTTAGTTTTTTGGGAAACTTCCATACTGTTTTCCATAGTAGCTGTACTAATTTACATTCCCACCAGCAATGTGCAAGCGTTCCCTTTTCTCCACATCGTCATCAGCATTTGTTATTGGTTCACCTTTCAATAAAGGCCATTTTAACTGGGGTGAGGTGATATCTCATTGCAGTTTTAATTTGCATTTCTCTGCCATTGGTATGTCTTCTTTCTTGGACCTTTTGCCCATTTTTAATCAAATTATTAGATTTTTTCCTATTGAGTTGAGTTCCTCATATTTTCTGCTTATTAATCCTTTGTCAGATGGATAGTTGGCAAATATTTTTTCCCATTCTATGTGTTGGAAGGCAACATTACTTCAATAAATGAAATCATATTCACTATGATGTCTCCAAATTACCTGTAACCAACCTTTAATGTTGGTATGAATTGAAGGAAAAAGAGAAAAGGATAATTTTCAGCATTAAATTATTTCTCAAAGGTTTTGCTCTTGACTTTTTAATAAATTGTGAATTTCTAACAGTCAAATTACTTTATGTTTAATGAAGTTGATGACTTCTGAAGAAAATACACATTTGGTGTGTGGTAGGAGAAGAAGGAGAAAGTGTAGAGGATTCAAATGTAACAACAGTTTCTCTCCAGAGTGAAAACTCCCCAGATTAATTCTGAATCTGAGAGTTTGTTTTTGATAAACTCAGAATAAAACTGTTTCTTTAAATATCTGAATATAATTAAATGTCAAATTGAGTTTAGAAAACATAATACCCCAAAAAGTTAAAATAAATATTATATTCATGGTATATGTCCGGCAACAGAGGTGTAGACTTGCTAGAACCTAACTCTGAGGCAAGGGCTGTAGCTGGCAATTCACATAACCAGGATCTCCTTTTTTCCTCCTGCTGGAGACCTGGATTCTTGTCAATGATAGATAACACATTGATACCATCTCTTTCAATGTGCACTGCTACGTTCCCCAAATGTGTGTTTGCAGAGTTTGAACTATAGAAACAATGAATGTAATAATATTTTGGAAAAGTAATCTTAGCCATACCAAAAAGAATATAGTTTGAGAAGTTTTACGGTCTTGCCCTTCACAGCACAGATCTGGAGTGAATTCGAACAGGGCTTGACTCTCAGCCTGTTTATTGTGCCTGCCACTTTGGGAAAGTCACATAAACTCTCCAAACTTCATTATCCTCACTTGGAAAATAGGGATAATGTTATCTATGCTGCCCTCTATAGGGCTGTCATGAGGAATAAATAAAATAGTATATTTAAATGTCATGTCCACAGTCCCTATATAGTAAGTGGTACTAAAGAAAGCTTATTGGTTGCTGTTGTTTGTTTCAGCATAGAATTGATTTCAGGTCTAGGTTCCAACACAAACTAGTCTGAGACGTTCATCTTGGAGTATTTTTTTGCTGCTCTTCCACTTCTAAAGATTGTCCTGAAAGATCAATAAAATATCATGCTCCTACTTTATAAACTCTACCTTTTGAAATAAAATACTAGCCATACATTAATTTATCAAAAATGTTTTACAGACATGCATTGTGCTAGATACTATAAAGCGCCAGGATAGAGCTATGCTGATACCTGAATTCCTTACCCAGGGAGCTTGCAGTCTAATAGGGAGGCAGAAGAACAAATGGCCATTACAATGAAGAATGAAAAGAGATGAAGGGAGGGATAAAAACAGTATCTGAGGAGCCTGGGAGGGAAGACTTTCTAGATGTGGTCAACCTGGAGCTGAATCTTGAAAGATGAGAGGAAAGTAGCAAGGCAAACAAGCGGAGAAAGGATATTCAGACAGCAAAATTAAGAAATCAGTAGTAAGCATGAGGTATCAGAGAAATACAGGTAACTACATTGCTAGCATATAAATGAAGAGGCAGGAAGTAGCATACAATGGAGGAATCTTCTTATAAACATGAAAGAATATTCCTGATTTTTGTTACTGTTATTATTATTAGCACCAGATTGCATGAAGAATAAAATCTGGTATTTGGGGTTTTATAATAGAGATGGAATGATTGACTCTTGCCACGTTCACTGAATTCAGTGGTGAGGGACAAAGTCTCCAATCCTGAGTCTTATATCATGGATATTTCCTCATCATTGGCAATAAGGAAAAAGAAAAACTTAGGCAAAAATATGTGCTACATTTCAGAACTAATAAGTAAACTACACGTTGAAATCGCCATGTTTCACATATAGTCTGTTAGATCAGAATCTTCAAAAACTAGATTAATTCTCTAAGCATTCTGCACACACACACAAGTTTAGATTGTAGCTGAGAAATTGAGACATAGAAAAAGGGTTTGTTGTGTGAATCCTTATCCGTCACCGTGGCATAAATGTTCCATAATTGTCTTTTCTTTCCTGCTTCCATGTAAACTCTAGAATCGTCTCTGTTTCAGAATATCTATATTTTCTCCACTGTATACAGTGGTTAATCCTTGGTATAGTACAGCAAGAGTTAAATAAATTCTCCAGAGTTGAGAAAATTTATGAGATAAAATTCCAAAGTAACTATAAACATCCAAGTCCAGGCCCTCATGCAGTCCAGATAGCGTTATTACTGATAATGAATGAAGTCATCATATGTTCCTGTTAATTGTTAATTCTCTGTGTTATTTGCTGTCAGGAGACTAGAGTTATACTGATCAAATTATCTTGTTTACTTAATCATTTAGAACTATTTCCCTTCCTAAGCCTTCTTCCAGCCCACTATTTCTCGAATTTAGAGCTCATGCTGGAAAAGGGAGAAATAGGAGGAAATTCTGATTCATAAATAGCCTTGTGGAATTAGTTATTAAGCAATGTTCAAAATGTAGAGTTTTTCAATCTTACAGTCTATAAATAGTACTTCTAGGGTCTCACCTGAACAAGAAACATGCACGCACTCTCATAGAAAAGACGATTCAAGTCTTGTTTTTCAGGAACCTGTGCTGATCACTCTATTCAACTGTTTTGAAAATAATGCTTCATTATATTTTTCATTGCAACAGGTATATATACAAAATCTGAGTACTCAACCATGGAATAAATGAAGTTACTATGTTGCTTAACCCATTCTTTTTTTCTTTTTTTTCTTGAGACGAAGTCTTGCTCTGTCGTCCAGGCTGGAGTGCAGTGGCGTGATCTCGGCTCACCGCAAATTCTGCTTTCCGGGTTCTAGCAATTCTCTGCTTCAGCCTTCCGAGTAGCTGGGATTATAGGTGCCCACCACCACGCCTGGCTAATTTTTGTATTTTTAGTAGAGACGGGGCTTCATCATCTTGGCCAGGCTGGTCTTGAACTCCTGAACTCATGATCCACCTGCCTCAGCCTCCCAAAGTACTGGGATTACAGGCGTGAGCTACTGTGCCTGGCCTAACCAATTCTTTTTATGTTGTTTGACCAAGTGCTTTTTAGGAGAACAATTGTTGCATGGGATGTGGAAAAAAAATGTTGACATTTGAATATGGCTCTTACAAGCTGCCTCTTACTATCACAACTGAAATATTTTCATATATGCTACAATATCCCCAAGGCTCACCTTTTTCTCATCTATAAAGAGGGAATGATGATATCTAAGATGGTTGGTATACAATTTAAATGGATAATGAAGGTAGTAAAGCTTTGTCAATTGTGAAATTTTCCGTATTTCGGTGTTGTTTTCCCCTGGTTGTCAGTGGCAATGTTGTTTATACAACTAATGAAACAAAACAGAAAAGAAGAAAAAGTAAACAATCCAACTTTATGTGGGAGCTTCTCAGCCAAAGATCCGCGGTTATCTGGGAATAATTCTTTGTTCATATTCACATGAAAAATAGCTTCTGATGATTAACAGTTCCCACTGCTCTGATTTATGCCATAAAATCTGTA
Organism: Theropithecus gelada; assembly: GCF_003255815.1. Taxonomy (NCBI): domain Eukaryota; kingdom Metazoa; phylum Chordata; class Mammalia; order Primates; family Cercopithecidae; genus Theropithecus; species Theropithecus gelada. The sequence continues at coordinate 31,908,690 of NC_037685.1, read as the reverse complement.
TACTTATCTAATGCAGGAATATACATTAAGTGATTGAATAGCAAGGTTTTGAGCAGCAGATGGGAGAGAAAGATCATATTTAACATAATAACACAGGAAGTTCCTATATTCACTGACTTCTGTGAAATCCTATCAAATGTAGCTGGTAAGCTATTTTCTTCCCCTCTAGAGCCATTGTAGTATTTAAATCACCTTTCTAGGTATTACATGAGAAACAACAGGAATAAATTCAGTTCACCAACAAGAAATGCGCAGATAAAAAATACAGCTGGGAAGACAGAGGTCATTCGTTAAAGAGGATCACTATTTTGAAAAACAAGCATTGCAATTCTGGAATTGCTTGCTAAGCTAGGGGAACAAAGGCTGTTACAGCTATATCTGTAGGAAACTGCTACACTCCTTACCAGAATGGGTGTAACATTTTGTAATTCCCAACAGCAACGTGTGAGTGATCCATTTTCTCTGTATCTTTGTCAATATTTTGTATTGTCACTTTTTCTTATTTTAGACATTCTGATGGGTATGTAGTGTCATCTCATTGTTGTTTTAACTTGGATTTTCCTAAGAACTAAAAATACTGAACATTTTTTATGTCCTTATTTGCCATCTATATATCTTCTTCAGTGAAATGTCCCTTTAGTCTTTTGCCCATTATCTCACTGGATTTTTGTTTTGAGTTCCTTATGTATTTTTGATACTAGTCCACTACTCCTTGGTTTGTGGATAGCTGTCTTCTCCCTTTGTCTTCACATGGTCTTCCTGTGTGTGTGTAAATGTGTGTTTACTAATTTCTTCTTATAAGGACACCAGTCATATTAGATTAACGCCCATTCATATGACTTCATTTTCCTCAATTACCTCTTTAAAGGCCCTATCTCAAAAAATCAGCCACACTCTGAGGTACTGTGGGTTAGGACTTCAACATGTAAATCTGGAGGAGGCACAACCAATTTAGTCTATATCATGTGGTTTGCAAATATTTTCTTCCAGTCTACCGTTTGCCTTTTCATCCTCTTAACAGAGTCCTTCAGAGAACACTTTCAATTTTGGTGAAATACAATTTATCAATTTCATTATATGGATCGTGGTTTTGGTATAAAGACTAACAGCTCATTGTGTAGGTGCCAAAGTCTTTACTGGATTTTCCTATGTGGTTTTGCCTTTTTTATTTTTTTTTTTTTACTGTCTTCTCCTTATGGTTTTACCTTTCACATTTAAGTTTGTCACCATCCTGAGTTGATTTTTAAATGAGAGTCATTTTAATTTGTATGAAATTCTGTATCTCATTTTGGGTTAGATGTAATGGTTTGTGCTTTGGAGAAATAGGCCTGTTTCATCTATGTTGTCAAATTTTTGTTAGTAAAATTGTTCCTAGTATTCCTTTATTATATTTTGATGACTACAGTGATAGACAGAATCGCTATAACAATATCCCATTTCATTCCTGATGTTGACAATTTGAGTCTCTTCTCTTTTTTCTTTTCTGTCAATCTTACTAGTAGTTTATCAGTTTTTTTCATCTTTACAAGAACTATTTTAAAATTTATTTGTTGTTTTACATTTCATTAATTTCTGCTTTATACTTTTTCTTTTCTTCTGCTTGTTAGGGGTTTATTCTGCTCTTGTTTTTCTAGATTTTTAAGGTAGGAGCTTACAGATTTGAATTTCCCTCTCTGCTAACACAACATTTAGTATTACAAATTTCTCTCTTATCTAAAGCAGTGTGGCACAATTTTGATATGTTGTATCTTTATTAAGTTCAATGTAATTACTATTTTTTTCTCTTGAAACTTGCTCTTTAACTCATGGTTCATTAGAAGTGTGTTTTTGAGTTGGAGATTTCCCTTTTCTCTTTCTGTTATTGATTTCTAATTTGATGCCATTGTGGTTTGAGAACATGTTCTATATGATTTTAAGTTTGATGGGATATTTTTTATGGTCAAAGATTTAAACTCTCCTTCAAATAATTATGAAGGTTCTTGAAAATAATATGTATTCTACTGTTTTGGAATGGCCTATTAAGTGGATTAGAGACAGTTGATTGATAGTGATATTTTCTCTGTACCCTTTTCTTTCCAGTTGTTCTGTCGATTAATGAGACAGATATTAAATGCTCCAACTGTAACTGTAGATTTGTCTATTCAACAATGAACTAGGAAATACAAATAAAAGTTTACAGTGGGTATATTTAAATGATAAATGGGTATATTTCAATAGTAAGTATTTTCTACCATAAATGCAAACAAGACTTTAGTTTACCAACCAGCCATGACAGTGTACAAGTTGAGGCAAGTGTTTTGATGAAATTTCAAATTCATTCATGTTAATTCAAAATGTTGTGGATTGTTATAAGCATATTAACCTAAATTTTTAATTAGTAGGGTCATGTGGCAAAATGTTATGCATGTAATGATGACATTATTGACAAAGACAATTTTTACTTGCAACTCTTATGATTTGACATATTTCTTTTTGATGTCAGAGCATTTTCTTATTTTTTAATGCACATCTGTATAACTCAAATGTATTTAACATTCAATAATAAAATTACTGTTAAGAAGTGGGACTGTATAGTGCACAAAACTCAATTTATATTTTTTCAGTACATTACACACTTTTAACTACAGCATAATTAGTAACTTTTATAATGCACACCATTTTTAGAAATTTCAAAACAACAGAATAAAATATACAAATTGGGTCATTATTCAGTCTTATATTTTTAAGAAATTCATCATTGTCACTTAAAAATAATTCTTCCTAGGATATCATTAGGTGTTTAAAGAATATTTAAAAGATCTCTTATTTGCTTTTATAGTTCATTGTTTCACAAAGCTTGATCCCCTGACCACTTTTATCAGTCTCTCCCAAGAGCTTATTAAAACCTATATAACTAGATGCCAATAGGTTTGCTGAATTAGCATCTCTGGGCCAGAGCCTGGGGACTTCGGGAAAATAAGTGTTTTAAACAAGGTCCCCAAGTGGCTTCCATGCATGCTAAAATTTGAAGATCCTTCCCTAATTGCTTAACATCCAATGCAGACCATCAACTTGTAATTTAAAATGCAAATAAATAGAATTACATCCAATGCAGACCATCAACTTGTAATTTAAAATGCAAATAAATAGAATTACATCCAATGCAGACCATCAACTTGTAATTTAAAATGCAAATAAATAGAATTATATTTAGACTTTTCTCTTTGTTGTAACTTCTTCTATTCTCTACTATGTTTTACATTTAAAACTGTATACAATTATTATTCAACTTTGTTTTGCAATTCTGATAACATCATGTAACTTTTAATTCTTTTTTTCTTTTATTTCTAGTCCTCTAAATTACTCTTCTTCTCTGTCACGTTAGAATGGTAAATTATCTGGAGGCCGTTGCAGTGACATTAGTGAGTTCAACATTTATTTTTTATTGTCTTTTGAATTAGTAATACCAATCTGTTGGATTTGCACAACTTCCTTTAAGATATATCTGATATTCAACATCATTTACAGAGATAATTATTGTAAACTGACACTGCCATGCCCTAGGATTATGTATGACTTGACTAGTATGACAATTAAAACGTTTGGAGTTATTCTGGAAGTTTATGTGTAGACTAGAAACTTATTTCTCCAGCGTCTTTTTCCCCACAATGGTATTTCTGCCAGTGGCTATGAGTAGAATCTACCAGAAAGACCTAGCATTGTTGGAGAGCCACTGAGATTACATCTGTTTTGAACAAATTCAGTCTTCTTAGAAATCTTTTTCTACAAAGTACACTTAAGCTATGGCATCCACTTAAAACAAGAGGAGCTATGGCCAAGACCAAACTGTCTGGGGCTTATTCTCCCTGCACTTGAACCACTCACTTTGGCAAATTGCATTATGTTTTACGACTGTTGGGTAACTTCCTTTAGAAAGAAGTTTGCATCTCTGCCCATAGCTATGTGACTTCAAGTACCTCCTTGAAGGTGGAATATACATTTCCACCCCATTATCTGGCCTGGTCATGTTGCTGATGTGGGCCAGTAGAGTGTGAGGAATACTGACAGAGTGTGAATTTTGAGTGGAAGTGTTAATGGGCACCCATGTCTCCCCTCCTGTCATTCTTTTTTCACTGCCACTGAAGGTCACCGAATGAGAAGATGCAGGAGGTAGAGCAGCACTTGCTGACTCAGAAGCATTAACATAAAACATGAGTAAAACAAATATGCTTCCTATAAATCATCGAGATTTAAAATTGTTACTGAAGCAAAGTGAAATAATATACTGAGTTGTGTGTGGACATTAATGCTATGTTGATGTGACCTATTATCTTATGAGGGGGTTTTGGCCATGCACAGTGGCCTGTAATTCCAGCACTTTGAGAAGTTGAGATGGGCAGATCACTTGAGGTCAGCTGTTCAAGACCAACCTAGCCAATGTGGTGAAACCCTGTCTCTACTAAAAATCAAAAAAAAAAAAAAAAATTAGCTGGGCGTGGTTGTGCACACCTATAATCCCAGCTACTTGGGAGGCTGAGGCAGGAGAATTACTTGAACCCGGAGGCGGAGGTTGCAGTGAGCCAAGGTCGTGCCATTGCACTCCAGCCTGGGCAACAACAGCGAAACACTGTCCCAACAACAACAAAAATTAGCCAGATGGTGGCGGGTGCCTACGGTCCCAGCTACCTGAGAGACTGAGGCAGGAGAATCACTTGAACCTGGTAGGCAGCGGTTGCAGTGAACCAACATCAGGCCACTGCACTCCAGCCTGGCCAACAGAGCTAGACTCTGTCTCAAAAAAATGAGGAGGTTTCCAGCTAGATGCTGCTAGTAGGCACATGTGAATCACAGTTTTTTATTTCTGATTGTAACATATTTTCTAGTGAGTATTTTAAGAACAGTTTGCTGACCTTTCTCTAGTAACATCGCTTCTCCCCAACCTTACATATTGCCCCACAACTTTTTCTAATTCTGCTATCAAACTTTCACTCTCTGACTTTTCTTTATAACACATTTAGCATTACTGATAAATTAGAGCTGTATTTCTTGTAAACACTATCAGGAAAAGTCAAACAAAGACTTTTGACTTATCAGTTGAGGTATGTCTTTTCTTATGGTGTTTATCTCTGCAGTAGAATAGAGAATCACTTCTATTACCAAAGATTACTATCATAAAATATATTTTAAGCACCCTACTACAATTACTCTATTTGAGAGAGTAGAGGGTATGTAGATGAGAAGAGACAAATAAAAGGGAGAAGAATTCTGATCGTCATTGGAACTTTTGAGTATAACTTAAAGTACACTGCTGTATCAAAAACTATCAGCACTGATAAATCCAAGTATCATGGGAAAATTTCTATGGACTTGGAAAAAGCTACGAATTGCAAATAGTTTACTCTTAATTCACCTAATGGTCAAGTTGTTCAAAATTTGTTTCATATTTATGAATTTGAAGTTAGTTGAAAAATAAAACAACCATGCAAATATAATGTTTCTCATGCTGATTCTACAGAAATAAACACTTAAAATATATATACTGAACATGACCATGTTTTTCTTTAAAAAAAAAAAATGCATGTGTACTAAGAGCTAGACTCCCTTATCCAAGGAAAGACCAGTCAGGTTGTAAAGAAAACATCTTCAATCCTTCTCAGCTTAGGCTATAATCCTACAAAATATACAGCATGTCTGCTTGGAAATGTTCTATTCCTTACCTTGCTCACAAACTTCCAGAACTAATTAGGGTCTGAGTTGGTGTCTCCTTGCAATAATTGGTCATCTTTGCCCATGAAGTTTTGAGATCTGGGATCTGATTGTCATTTCTTGGCCCATGGCCTCTGCCAAAAATCCAATTCAATGAACAATTCAAGTAAAGGACCAGAAATCCAAACCAAGCCAAAAGCCTTCCAATCACTTTGCAACTTATATCAGATCTTGCCTCTGGCTGTAAAAATTTTATTTTTGTTCCAAGTAACATGCTGTTTCTACACTGATACATAGCAAATCTGTGCTATTCAGTGAGCCTTTCTTGCTACATTTGTCCTGTTGGCCTTCAAGCTAGTCAAGGGCAGTTGGAAACAAAACAACAAGCAGACAAAATAGATTATAATTGATAAGCATAGGCTAAAAAGCTGAGTCTGCATCATACAAGAGGCACAGGTGGACAGTCAGGGTGCATTTCTTCTCTGTTACGTTCAGCTTTCATTATCCACTTCAAAAGGACTTCTATTTGTGTCTTGGGCTTTGGTTAATAGAATGTACAAATATGAATTTGTAGCATGGTAGTAGAATTGTTTTTCTGTTCATTTAATTGTATATTATTTATTATATTAATATTTGTTGATGGATTACTTCTAGGCTGGGTACCTCAACAGAGTCTTTCTGTGACCCAGGCTGGACTGCAGGGCACAATAATGGTTGACTACAACCTCAACCTCCAGGGCTCAAGGGATCCTTCCACCTCAGCCTCCCCAGTAGTTGGGATTACAGAGATATGCCACCAAACCAATTTTTTTTTTTTTTGGTGGAGATGGGGTCTTGCTCTATTGCCCAGGCTTGTATTAAACTCTTCAACTAAACTAATCCTCCTGCCTCAGCTTCTCAAAGTGCTGGGACTACAGGTATGAGCCACTGTGCCCAGCCCTTTATTTACTTTTAAAAGCTTGCAAATGCACTGTTTGATACTATTTAATAAGAGAAACATGGAAGTTTAAAAAATAACTTTATACATTGCTTTCCAACATAGACATATTGTGAGCCAGAAATGCAAGTCACATATATAATTTTAAATTTTTGAAAAGCAACATTAAAAAGGAAAAGATGTAGTTGAGATTAATTATGACATTATGTATTTATGTCACCCAATATTTACAAAAATTATTTCAAGATAGAAATTATTGATGAGATTTTTACATTCTTATTTTTTTCCATACTATGTCTTTAAATTCTGCTGTATGCTTTACAGTTACGGTATATCTCAATATGAAGTAGCTACATTTCATTGCTTTTATAGCCATATGTGGCTAGGCGCTTCTGTAGTAGACAGTTCTCTATAAAACTTACTCAGAATAAAATTCATATTCTATTTAGTCTTGGTAAACTACGTAATAACCTGTCTTGAAAAAAAAGGAAGTAAAATGAATTGTCAATAGAAAGCAAAGTTGGAATATAGAACCTCACTAGAAATAATAAATTATTTACCTTACTACACCAAATTCAAAACTTATTTGAATGAATTGTCAAATAAAAATTCTCTCAAGTTAGTTTTAAACTATTAGGTGGAACTTGTTGGCAAGACAAAAAATATGACTGCTAGAGATATGGGACATAATTTCACATGCTTTCAATTTAATCAGAGTAACACAATCACTAAACTTTTTGTAATAATATTAATTCTAGTACATCCATATTTGCAGACCCATGAGCACTGTTCTTAATAAAGACCCTACACATCAAGATCATTAAAGATCTTACTTAGAACATAGTATTTATACACATACATGTGTTCAAGTATATATATATATATCTCCACATAAGTGTGTATATATATTCATATATATACACATTGAGTATATATATACACTCATATATTTACATGCTAAGAATGTGTGTGTGTACATATATACACTCTTAAGCAAAATATTTGAATATACAGAACTCCTATTATCTGAATATGCCCAATAATGCAAAATTGACTTCTTAATATTAAAAAATGCATAGGTAAAGTTCTTCCATAAGTGGATTTCTTCTTTTTTCTTAAAACAAAGGACAATAACCAATAGGTGATCATTTGTAATATTTCACATATTAGTGGTTTTGTGAGTTTAAGAAAGAAATCATATATGAAGAATAATTTAATTTGATGAATTTTAAAATCCTGGATTCTTGAAAGGATTTTGCTTCTGATAATTTTCCAATTGGAAAATCATCTTCAAAAGGGTTTGGCTAAAACCCTAGAGATAAATAGGTTTTTAATAAACATAATTTTCCTTTTAAATTGTTCTGGTTGGAGAATGAGAAAACTTTATTCTGCATTAGTAGTCAATATATATTCATGGAAATTCTCTCATATTGTCATGCAACTTCAGCATTCACAGAGGTCGAAGCAGTACTTCATAATACCAAACTTTACTGTGACTGCAATTTTTTATTAATTTTTGTTTGTTGCATTGGAGAGAAAGGGTTATTTTTGAAACATAAAAGCTTAGGAAAGATTTTGCAAATTGGAATTTAAGCAAAGCATTGTTTTCTTGGTTTACTCCAACAATTTAAATGTAATTAGAAATGTAAACTTTAATTTTTTTTTTTTTTTTTTTTTTTTTTTTTTTTTTTTGAGACGGAGTCTCGCTGTGTCACCCAGGCTGGAGTGCAGTGGCGCGATCTCGGCTCACTGCAAGCTCCGCCTCCCGGGTTTATGCCATTCTCCTGCCTCAGCCTCCGAGTAGCTGGGACTACAGGCGCCCGCCACCACGCCCGGCTAGTTTTTTGTATTTTTAGTAGAGACGGGGTTTCACCATGTTAGCCAGGATGGTCTCGATCTCCTGACCTCGTGATCCACCCGCCTCGGCCTCCCAAAGTGCTGGGATTACAGGGTTGAGCCACCGCGCCCGGCCAGAAATGTAAACTTTAAACGCCAATGAGATAAATGACTTCAGTGTGTCATCCAGCCAGAATTACTTGCATAGTCCAAGTTAACATATTTTATTTCCAGTGAAGGAAAGTATTAGAGTACAATTGTATCCAGAATCATGATGCAAACATACATTTTATTTCTTTCATGGAACAATAGTATTTAACAGAATAATGGGTAAAAAATAAACTAAGATCTCTAAAGCTCTGAAAACCTATTAAATATTAAACTAATACGCATGTGTGTAAAATTTTAGGTGATTTGCTCATTTATTTACAAACTGATATTCCCAGGACTATATTTAAACTTACTGAACAGAACACTAGTTAATTAAAATCTACATTTTAGATTTACATACCCTTCCCCCAATTAACAGGAACATACCAATCAATGTTGTGGATAAAAATATATTGAAAGTATTTATAATATTTATAAATAAAGAATATAAAATTTTAAATAAACTTAAAACATCTTACAATTGTAAAATATGTACACATAAAATTTTAATAATTCTTAATAAATTATTTATAAAGATTTATATAATAACTGTTTACAAAAAATTTTATCAGGTAATTAAAAGAAATGGTTTACAGAATCAGAGTTCTACATGACAAATAAAGCCAAAAACCCTAGACTCTCAAGAGGCAGACATAATATTGCTTTTCTGGAGAGGTGTTTATCTCCCTATTTCTAAATAAACTACTTATATAATTATTTCTGAATTTCTAGTATTAGATATTATCTATCATATCTCCTACAGTTAAAGATGAGGATTGAGCTCTCCTGTTCCTTAGCCCGGTGCCCCAAGGGACACATGTACATATTCTTCCCTCTTCTCTATTTTAATTAATTTATTCTTTTTAAAACAGTCCCTATTGCATGTCAGGTATTATTGTGAGTTCTGGAGTTAAAGTAATAAACAAAATCGATAAAAGTCCCTGTGCTCATGGAGCTTACATATTATTGGGAGAAGGTAGAAATAAATAACTACATTACACTGTGCATTTGAAGGTGGTAAGTGCTACTAAAATATATATATATATATATACTAAAATATATATATATATGCGCCAGGTATAGGGATGAGGAGTATGAGTGTGGGGGAAGAGTTGAATTTTAAAATAGTTAGGTCTCTCTGAAAATTCCCATTTGAGCTTTATAGGCAGGTCAAGCAGCCAGTGTGAATATCTGAAGTGGAATATGCCGGGGGTGGCCAAGGAGACCAGTGGTGCTGGAGCGAAGTGAACAAGGGGGAAGTCATGGAGGGAGGAGGAAGTGGAGATCACATAGAGTTACATATACAAGACGCTGATTAGCTTTTTCTCTGAATGAGATGGAGAGCCATTGGAATTTTGAGCGGAAAAGTTACATGCATTCACAAAAATAACTGACTGCCCTGTTGTGAATAGGCTATGATGGACAAAAGTGTAAGAACCGTTAGTATACTGTTGCAATAACCCAGAAGAGAAAATGGGGGCTTGGGCTGGGAGGTAGCTGGAGAGGTGATGAAACAATGACTGGATACTGGAAACATTTTGAGATAGAATCAAGAGGATTTCCTCATGGATTTCTATTGGCTTCTGAGGGATCATGGCGTAACTCAAGGATTCATCCAAGATTTTTGGTCAGAATATCAAGAAGAATAGAATTATTATTGAGTTTGAAAGGAATGTGAATAAAGCGGAACTTTGGGGAGGGGGCAAAAGGAGAAGCGAAGAATTCACTTTGGAAATTTAAGATGCTGTTTAGACATTCTGGGTAGAGATGTTTGAATAAAGATTTGGGTAAACCAATCAAGAATTCAGAGACATAGAGCTATATCATCAGCATGTATATGGATTTAAAGCCACACACTGGAAAAGATCAGTCAGGATGTGAGTGTAGCGAGAACATAAGATACTTGTGGATGAAACTCTGTGGATTTTCATTGTGAAAAGTTTAAAGAAAAGGGCAGAATATAGCAAAGGAGATAACTAAGGACCATGCCACTGTGAGGCAGGAGGATCAGGACTTGGCATTCTGTAAGCTACTCTTCCTTCCATTCAGTGCCTCTAGAGAGTGCACATCCATCCCATCTCCTATAATGGGGGAGAAAAGTGTTACCTACATCTTTGACATGAGAGGGTTTTCTGGAAGAGCTTATCATTTAAGTCTTATCCTGTCCCCTGACATTTAAAATGCATGTGAGGCTTTTCTTTCCTGATCTTCTCTGAGTTCAGAGATTGGAATTAGCTTTTGTTTTCTCTAGTATTTCTTCCCAGAGTGAGTTCAATTTTTAGATGTCTCTAGTATGCCAAGTCATTTATCACTTTTTCGTCTATTCGCCAACATTTCTAAAATAGATTGCCACAATATGGATTATGAGATAAAGGAATATGAAGAAACTTGTGATTTGTGAAATATACAAGAAATGGCCTCTATGGATATTGCACTAAAGAGAATTTCTTCTTCATTTCTTACAGTTATCCCACTGATTGAAGTCTGTGATATTTAATAGCTCTTCTGTCTAATTATATCAATATGTTTCTGGATTGGTACAATCCTGCAAGTGGTTGGGGCTCCTTCACCACCATGTTTGTCCCTTTTGTTGCAGATATTACAAGATTCAGCATCATTTCAGACCCCGAAAAATTCCTGAAAATTGAATTCTCAATAGATAATGCAACTCCACGTAATATCTGGATTTTGTAAATGCTTGCTAATAATGAATTATTTTACAACGTGGGTGAGTTTAGGTGTGTAGGTGATTTCCACACACTGAGAGCCAAAACATCAAATTTTAATGTTGATCTGGTGAAAGATATGTCATATTTGATGGTTCATGAAGAATACTACAGTATAATAAGCATTTTAGATCCAGGGTTATTTCTTTGTATCACTTACTTACTTTTATGGCCATCGATCCCAATTTTAAAAATAATTTCTTTACTATATATGAGATGCTGTCATGTGTCCTAAAATGACAAAAATAGACACATGTTTAATCATCATTATAGTGTGGTTTATTCACTCATATTTTATTGCTTAAAACAAGTCAAATTATTTAGCATGTCAAAGTCTCAAGTGTAAACCTCTTGGGGGAAACAGCAAAGAATTGGGAACAATATTACAATCTATCATGTGAATTTTATCACCACAATCAGAAACTAACACAAAACCCAGAAGAAACCCTAAGAAAGATACCTGTAAACTGAAGAAGATGTAGACTAGATGCCAAAGATAGAGAATGATCTGAAGGGAAAATTTTGCAGCTAGACTATTTTCCTTTTTTGTGTGTATCAAGGCAAAACAGTGCCTAATTTTCTCTTCATTTTGTATCATGAGGCAAGAAAACACATCTGTCAAAGGTGGCAGGGTAACCTCAGAGAAAAGCTAGAGACAAGCTATGGTCATATGTGTATGTTAAATAGATGGCTCAACATTAGAAAATGTAACAAGTTAATTCAACACATTCATAGACTTCAAGAGAAAATTTAGTCAGCATTGCAATAGAAGCAGAAACACATTTGAAAAAGTCCAGTATTTGTTAAAAACACATACCAAATTGTAAAGACTATTGACGCTATGAAGAAACTGCATCAACTAATGGGCAAAATAACTAGCATTATAATGGCAGGATCAAATGCACATATAACAATATTAACCTTAAATGTAAATGGACTAAATGCTCCAATTAAAAGACACAGACTGGCAAATTGGATAAAGAACGAACACCCATCAGAGTGCTGTATTCAGGAGACGCATCTCACGTGCAAAGACACATGTAGGCTCAAAATAAAGGGATGGAGGAATATTTACCAAGCAAATGGAAAGCAAAAAAAAAAAAAAAAAAAAAGCAGGGGTTGCAATCCTAGTCTTTGATAAAACAGACTTTAAACCAACAAAGATCAAAAGAGACAAAGAAGGCCATTACATAATGGTAAAGGGATCAATGCAACAAGAGGAGCTAACTATCCTAAATATATATGCACCCAATACAAGAGCACCCAGATTCATAAAACTAGTTCTTAGAGACCTACAAAGAGACTTAGACTCCCACACGATAACAGTGGGAGACTTTTACACCCCACTGTCAATATTAGATGAACGAGACAGAAAAATTAACAAGGATATCCAAGACTTGAACTCAGCTCTGGAACAAGTGGACCTAATAGACATCTACAGAACTCCACCCCAAATCAACAGAATATACATTCTTCTCAGCACCACACTGGACTTATTCTAAAGTTGACCACATCATTGGAAGTAAAACACTTCTCAGCAAATCCGAAAGAATGAAAATCATAACTAACAGTCTCTCAGACTACAGTGCAATCAAATTAGAACTCAGGATTAAGAAACTCCACTCAAAATTGCACAACTACATGGAAACTGAACAACCTGCTCCTGAATGACTACTGGGTAAATAATGAAATGAAGGCAGAAATAAAGATGTTCTTTGAAACCAGGGGGAACAAAGACACAATGTACCACAATTGCTGGGACACATTTAAAGCAGTGTGTAGAGGGAAATTTATAGTACTAAATGCCCACAAGATAAAGCAGGCAAGATCTAAAATTGCCACCCTAAAATCACATTTAAAAGAACTAGAGAAGCAGGAGCAAACAAATTCAAAAGCTAGTTAGAAGATCAGAACAAAACTGAAAGAGATAGAGACATGAAAAACCCTTCAAAAAATCAGCGAATCCAGGAGCTGGATTTCTGAAAAGATCAACACAATTGATAGACTAATAGCCAGACTAATAAAGAAGAAAAGAGAGAAGAATCTAATAGATGCAATAAAAAAATGATAAAGGGGATATCAACTCCGATCCCACAGAAATACAAACTAGCATCATAGAATACTATAAACACTTCTATGCAAATAAACTAGAAAATCTAGAAGAAATGGATACGTTCCTGGACATGTACACTTTTCCAAGACTAATCCAGGAAGAAGTCGAATCCCTGAATAGACCAATAACAAGTTGTGAAATTGATGCCGTAATTAATAGCCTACCAAACAAAAAAAGTCCAGGACCAGACGGATTCACAGCCAAATTCTACCAGAGGTACAAAGAGGAGTCGGTACCATTTCTTCTGAAACTATTCCAAACGACAGAAAAAGAGGGAATCCTCCATAACTCATTTTATGAGGCCAGCATCATCCTGATACCAAAACCTGACAGAGACATAACAAAAAAAAGATTTCAGGCCAATATTCCTGATGAACATTGATGTAAAAGTCCTCAATAAAATACTGGCAAACTGATTCCAGCAGCACATCAAAAAGCTTAGCCACCATGATCAAGTCAGCTTCATACCTGGGATGCAAGACTGGTTCAACATATGCAAATCAGTAAATGTAATCCATCACATAAACAGAACCAGTGACAAAAACCACATGATTATCTCAATAGATGCATTAAAGGCCTTTCAACAAAATTCAACAGCCCTTCATGCTAAAAACTCTCAATAAACTAGGTATTGATGGAACATCCCTCAAAATAATAAGAGCTATTTATGACAAACCTACAGTCAATATCATACTGAATGGACAAAAACTGGAAGCATTCCCTTTAAAAACCAGCACAAGACAAGGATGCCCTGTCTCACCACTCCTATTCAACATAGTGTTGGAAGTTCTGGCCAGGGCAATCAGGTAAGATAAATAAATAAAGGGTATTTAATTAGGAAAAGAGGAAGTCAAATCATCTCTGTTGGCAGATGACATGATTGTATATTTAGAAAACCCTTTCATCTCAGCCCCAAATCTCCTTAAGCTGATAAGCAGCTTCAGCAGTCTCAGGATACACAATCAATGTGCAAAAATCACAAGCATTCCTATACACCAAGAACAGACAAACAGAGAGCCAAGTCATGAGTGAAATCCCATTCACAATTGCTAAAAAGAGAATAAAATACCTAGGAATACAACTTACAGTGGATGTGAAGTATGTCTTCAAGGAGAACTACAAACCAGTGCACAAGGAAATAAGAGAGGACACAGATAAATGGAAGAACATTCCATGCTCATGGATAGGAAGAATTCGTATCATGAAAATTGTTATACTGCCCAAAGTAATTTATAGATTCAATGCTATCCCCATCAAACTACCATTGACTTTCTTCACAGAATTGGAAAAAAATACATTAAATTTCATATGGAACAAAAAACGAGTCAACATAGCCAAGACAATCCTAAACAAAAAGAACAAAGCTGGAAGCATCATGCTACCTGACTTCAAACTATACTACAAGGATATGGTAACCAAAACAGCATGGTACTAGTAAAAAACAGATATATAGACAAATGGAGGGGAGGCCTCAGAAATAATGACACACATCTACAACCATCTGATCTTTGACAAACTTGACAAAAACAAGCAATGGGGAAAGGATTCCCTATTTAATAAATGGTGTTGGGAAAACTGGCTAGCCATATGCAGAAAGCTGAAACTGGATCCCTTCCTTACGCCTCATACAAAAATTAACTCGCGATGGATTGAAGACTTAAACATAAGATCTAACGCCGTAAAAACCCTAGAAGAAAACCTAGGCAATACCATTCAAGATATAGGCATGGGCAAAGACTTCATGACTAAAACACCAAAAGCAATGGTAACAAAAGCCAAAATTGATAAATGGGATCTAATTACACTAAAGGCTGCTTCACAGCAAAAGAAACCTTCATCAGAGTGAACAGGCAACCTACAGAATGGGAGAAAAATTTTGCAATCTATCCAACTGACAAAGGGCTAATATCCAGGATCTACAAAGTACTTAAACAAATTTACTAGAAAAAAAAAACAACCCCATCAAAAAGTGGGCAAAGGATATGAACAGACATTTCTCAAAAGACGACATATATGGAGCCAATAAACATATAAAAAAAGAGATAATCATCACTGGTCATTAGAGAAATGCAAATGAAAACCACAGAGAGATACCATCTCAGGCCAGTTAGAATAGTGATCATTAAAAAGTCAGGAAACAACAGATGCTAGAGACGATGTGGAGAAATAGGAATGCTTTTACACTGTTAGTGGGAGTGTAAATTAGTTGAACCATTGTGGAAGACAGTGTGGCAGTTCCTCCAAGGATCTAGAACTAGAAATACCATTTGACCCAGCAATCCCATTACTGAGTATATACCCAAAGGATTATAAATCATTCTATTATAAAGACACATGCACATGTATGTTAATTGCGGCACTGTTCACGATAGCAAAGACTTGGAACCAACTCAAATGCCCATCAATGATAGACTGGATAAAGAAAATGTGGCACATATATATCATAGAATACTATGCAATCATACAAAAGGATGAATTCATGTCCTTTGCAGTGACATGGATGAGGCTGGAAACCATCATTCTCAGCAAACTAACACAGGAACAGAAAACCAAACACAGCATGTTCCCACTCATAGGGAGTTGGACAATGAGAATACATGGACACAGGGAGGGGAACATCACCCACTGATGCTTGTCATGGGGTGGGGAATTAGGGAAGGGATAATAATAGGAGAAATACCTAATGTAGATGATGGGTTGATAGGTGCAGCAAACCATCATGACACATATATAACTATGTAACAAACCTGCACTTTCTGTACATATACCCCAGAACTTAAAGTATAGTAACTGAAAAAAAAAACAAAAAAAAACAAAAAAAAAACAAAAAAAAAACCTCATAAAATTTTTAGTACAAGGGAACTTCTTAAACTTCATAAGTTCTATCAAAAGTCTGTTGTATGTACTAATAGAATTATTTTAGGGCATTACCTTTAATTAAAGGAAAAGATATGATGACCATCAATATCAGTTCTTCTGGGCATAGTATTGGAGAGCTTGGCAAATATCACAAGATGAAAAAAAAAAAAAAAAAAAAAACAGATATAAATACTTGGAAGCAAAATACTCTGTGTAGGGGAAACAACCTACACAGTTTTCCTCTTCATTGCCCTAGTAGAAATTCTCCACGAGGGCCCTGCCTCTGCAGCAGACTTCTGCCTGGACAGCCAGACATTTCCATACTTCCTTTGAAATCTAGGCAGTGTGCTCCATTGTCTTCTGCATACCTGCAGGCCCAACCCCACATGGTAGCCACCAAGGTTTGGGTTGTGCACCCTCTGAAGCAATAGCCCCAGTTGCACCTGGGCCCCTTTTAGCTATGTCTGTAGTTGGAGCTGCTGGGATGCAGGGCACCAATGTTACCAGTCTCGTTTGTAAAGCATAGCAACAGTGAACTTTACTCCAGTTCCCAGTAAGTTACTTATCTCCACCTGAGACCACCTCAACCTGAACTTCACTGTTCATATTACTATCAGCATGTTAGTCAAAACCATTCCACAAGCCTCTAGGAAGTTCGAAACTTTCCCATATCCTCCTATCTGCTTATGAGCCTTTTAAACTGTTCCAACCTCTGCCCATTACCCAGTTCCAATGTCGCTTCCACATTTTCAGGTTACCTTTATAGCAGTGCCACACTCCTGGTACAAATTTCCTATATTAGTCTATTTCACAGTGCTATAAAGAACTGCCTGAGACTTGGTAATTTTAAAAGGAAAAAGGTTTAATCACAGTCCTGCATGGCTGGAAAAGCCTCAGGAAACTTAAAATCATGGTGGAAGGGGAAGGGGAAGCAAGGCGCGTCTTACATGGCAGCACGACAGAGAGCGAGCTAGGAATTGCCAAACACTTTTAAACCATCAGATATTATTAGAACCCACTCACTGTCATGAGAATAGTATGAGGGAAACCACTCCCTTGATCTAATCACCTCCCACCAGGTCTCTCTCTCAATACCTGGGGATTACAATGTGAGATGAGATTTGGGTGGGGACACAGAGCCAAACCATATTAGGGCTCATCATCACTAATCATTAAAAAAATGCAAATCCAAACCATAGTGAGATATCCTACACCAGTCAGACTGGCTTTTGGTAAAATGTAAAATAAATAAATAACAGATATTGGTGAGGCTCTGGAGAAAAGGGAACACGCATACACTGTTGATGGGAATGTAAATTAGTTCAGCCACTGTGGAGAGCAGTTTGGAGATTTCTCAAAGAACTAAGAGCTGAATTACCATTTGACCCAGCAATCACATTACTGGGTATATATCTAAGAGAAAATAAGTCATTCTACCAAAAGACATTTGCACCTGTATATTCATTGCAGCACTATTTACAATAGCCAAGAACGAGAATCAACTCAGATGTCCCTCATTGGTGAACTGGATCAAGAAAATGTGTGTATGTCCACCACATAATACTATGCAGCCATAAAAAAATGAAGTCATGCTCTTTGCAGCAACATGGATGTAGCTGGAGACAGTTATCCTAAGTGAACTAACTCAGAAACAGATAGATAAATACTGTAATTTCTCATTTGTAAGAGGGAGCTAAACGTTGGGTACACATGGATGTGAAGGTGGGAACAGACACTGAAGACTATTAGATGGGGGAGTAAAAGAGAGGGACAAGGGTTGAAAAACTATTGCATAGTATGCTCACCATCTGGTTAATGGATACATTTGTACTCCAAATCTCAGCATCAAGCAGTATCCCATGTAACAAACCTGTATATGTGCCCACTAAATCTAGAATAGACATTGATAAAAAGTTCTTCCATATCAGCAATAATTGAATTGAAGGTGTAAAACTGTAATAAAAATTGAGACACTATAAAGTATCCTGTAGTTTAAGCTACCAAAAAAAAAAAAAAAAACTACAGCCATCTATATAGACAATTTTAGGAATTGATCTTAAAGGAAATCCAGATAAGTGGAGAATTATGTCCTGTTAATGAATGTGATAATGTAATATTAAATATTATTTTTCCAATAAATCTAATATGGTCATTGATTTAAATAAAATATTTGATCCTAAAATGAGCATAATTTTTCATAAATAACTTGATTAATTTTTAAAAATGCAGAGGGTCAGACTTGCCTTATCAGACATCAGAACTTATTACAAATATATGGGGGAAAATGTGGTAACAGGTGAAGTTTTAGTTTCCGTTAAGAAATACTAGATCTGGCTGGGCATGGTGGCTCATGCCTGTAATCCCAGTACTTTGGGAGGCTGAGGAGGATGGATCACTTGAGGTCAGGAATTCAAGACCAGCCCAGCCAACATGGCAAAACCCCTTCTCTACTAAAAAATTACAAAAATCAGCTGGGGTGGTTGTGGGTGCCTGTAATCACAGCTACTCGGGAGGCTCAGGCAGGAAGAATCGCTTGAACCCGTGAGGTGGAGGTTGCAGTGAGCTGAGATTGCACCACTGCACTCTAGCATGGGTGAGACTACATCTTAAAATGAATGAATGAATGAATGAATGAATGAATGAACTACTGGATCTCACTGGCAATGGAAAGGGAAAGGAAAATTACTGATGGCAGCATACTACTAATGGTAAGTAAACACATGAAAAGATGCTCAACATCATATGTCATTAGAAAATTGCAAACTAAAACAATGATTTGCTACCACATACCTGTTACAATGGCCAAAATCCAGAATACCAACACTACTGAGTGCTGATAAGATAAATGAGCAGAAATAATTCTTATTCATTGCTAGTGGGGATGCGAAATGGTACATCCACTTTGGAAGACAGTTTAGCGTTTCTTATGAAACCAAGCACACTCAGTATAATTCCATAATTATGCTCCTTGGTATTTGTCAAGAGAGTTGAAAACTTACAGCCACACAAAACACGCACAAAAGTGTTTATACCAGTGTTATTCATAATTACCCAAATAGAAACAACCAAGTTACTTTCAATAGGCGAATGGACCAACACTCTTTTGTGTAACCACACAATGGAATATTATTCAGTGCTATATAAAAAAAGAGAGAGCTGGCTGGGTGTGGTGGCTCACGCCTGTAATCCCAGCATTTTGGGAAGCTGAGGTGGGTGGATCACAAAGTCAGGAGTTTGAGACCAGCCTGGCCAATATGGTGAAATCCTGTCTCTACTAAAAATACAAAAATTAGCTGGGCGTGGTGATGCACTCCTGTAGTCCCAGCTGCTTAGGAGGCTGAGACAGGAAAATCGCTCGAGCCCAGGAGGCGGAGGTTGCAGTGAGCCGAGATTGCACCACTGCACTCCAGCCTGGGCGACAGAGCAAGACTCTGTCTCTAAATAAATAAATAAATAGAGAGAGAGAGAGCGCGCCATAAAAGGCATGGAGGAATCTTAAATGCATAATACTGAGTGAAAGAAGCCAATATGAAAGCCTATACACTATGTGATTTCAAGTATATGACATTTTGAAAAAGGCAAAACTGTGGAGACAGTAAGAAGATCAGTCATTTCCAGGGGCCCCTGGGGAGGAAGGAAAGGAGGAATAATCAGGTAGAACACAGGGGATTTTTAGGGCAGTGAAACTATTATTCTGTGTAACACTGTCATGGTGGGTACATCTTATTATACATCTATTAAAATCCATAAAATGGACAACATAGGGAGCGAACCCTAATATAATTATGAACTTTAGATAAAAATAATTTATCAACATTGACTTATCACTTGTAATGAATGTAACATACTAATGTTAAAAATATCACAAGATGTTAAAAATAAGACAAATGTGGGTGGAGTGAGAGAGTCTTTGGACACGCACTTTAATTTTCACTAATTTTTGCCTGGAAACCTAAAATAGTTCAAAAACTAATGTCTGTATATATATATATGTCCCTCTCTATACATATGTGGTTACTACGCTGTCTTATTCAGATTAATACACAGTGAGAGATTGTGTCTAAGAACTGACATGGTCTTTAATTTGAATAACAACATTAAAATGCAATATTAATGTATTTAACTATACATTAAAATAAGAAAAAGTAAATTTTTCATATATGAATTATTTATAACACTTTACTGAAATAACTCCCATATCAATCCTCATCAGTTCTGATGCCCACATAATAATTAAAGGCCTCCAGCAGGTCCAATTTCATTCATTCCTAGAACCAATGAATTTCACTCTAGCAGGCCATGAGTAGCAGTTCTTCAACTGAGAATGAGATTTAGAAAGAGAAAGATGTGTTCTATTTCTTCACTTCTTCAACCGAGAATGAGATTTAGAAAAAGATGTGTTCTATTTCTTCATGACTAGTGTCCTAAGTCATGGAGACAGAATCTTGGGCTTGAAAGTAGCATCATCTTCCAGGTTGCTGTGTAACCCACGTTCCCAAGGAACAGACTGTCTGGCAAACCCTTTGGCCTCCATCCTTGGGGTTTCTTCTCCTCCTCTATGTTTTGTTTCTCTTTCTTTTTCTTTTCTAAATCATTTTTTCTTTTTCTGCCCAATGATGCTTGTCCTTTTGTCCTAGGACTGGATCTCATTTATCTTTCTGGGAATAGCGCCATCTCTAAAGACCCCAAGTTAACCCACTTCATATCTAATCATTCCAGTCTACACACTAAATATTGCGGTGTCAGTCAACGTTCCCAGGGCCAGATCTTACCTCACACCTCAAGGTCATAACTTTCTTGACTATACTGGGTTTTTTCCTACTTTCCTCATTCTTGGCTATGTGTATTTTGTCCTATCCTGGGAACAAGGAGAGGAGAAAAGAGCTTTGTCTTGCATTTCAGTATTAACCCTACTCCCACATTCTTCCCAGAAAGCCAGGAAATACAATGCCAATGTTTTCCATTCAGTTTGTGTTTCATGTATAATTAACTTTTGTGTTGAACATGAATAAACTGAAAATTTCTTGAAATAGAAACAATTTGATAAAATTTTGTGGGTACAATGTATACAACCTATGTTCAATAAATTACTGACATCTAAACTTGTTATAGATCTTTTGTTTCATCGTGTACTAATTCTGTAATCCTATTGCAATAAAACTAACATTTGTTTGTTAGTTATAATTTGTTCTTGGTAAGTCTTTTTCTGTGTTTTGCTTATGTTTCCATTATCTTCTAGATGAGCACTTTTGTATATCTAATTTAGAAGCTTTACATTAAGAACAGTAAAAGAAAATCCTTAACTCTATATTTCCACTTAAAATAAGATTATAATAACGTGCTCCACCACACATAGATGTTCACAAAGCATAAGCAAGTATGAATATGTTTTCTTAACCCCTTATGAAGAAATAGCAGGGCTCCTATTACATGCACTTTTACAAATTATAAAGTCGTAAACACATACTCTTCAAAGTAGCAATAGGCAAAACTGGGAGAGAGAGAGAGCACAATGTTGCTCCCAGAAGACACTGAATTTATTGCTATTACTGAATAAATTTTTGGAAGGGGTGAAGCTTTTTGCTAACATATACAATAACAACAGCAAGAGGACTAGGAACTGGAATCTTCAGTTTAATCAGTCTATTTATAATGTCATGTAAGAGGTAGAGACAAAACATAGGTCACTGATTTTTCGTCATTCATTAATTCACTCACTCATTCAAAACACAAATAGACGCACACTATGCATCTATACACTGGGGATAAAAATGGTTACAACAATCCCTCAAGTTTCTCAAAGACAGTGGGGGAAATAGGCATATAAACAACAAATATTTTGCACTGTCATATTGGACATTTGAAGACTTCCTAATGGACTGTGAGACTAAAAAATAAAATACGGTCAATTTGTCCTAAGAAGGTCACTCATGGGGAAGTGAAGACTGATTTCTGTCACAAAGGAATAGTCACATTTTCCAGGCCTGCAGGGAAAATGCTATTCTAGATGGCAGGAACACTGTGAGCAAAGTTAAGGATCTAGGAAGAAATATAAGTATGAAGAGAAGAAAGTAGGGCCATGTTGTTCAGGACAAAGGGTGGAGTGTTTGGTGGAGAGAAATGAGAATTAGGAGGCAGAGACGGACAGGGTCTGATCAAAAATGGTCATGGTCAACCTAAAACTAAGGAGTTTAGAATTGATCATGAGACTAGTAGGTGTCATTCAAAGATGTTATAAGGTGCAACCTAAGATTTGCTGTTCAGAACCACAGCCCTGATATGCGTGTAGAGGCTGGATTACAGGTGGGGATGTAATAGCTGTGGTGGAGGTCAGGGTAGGAGAGAAAGGAGTATGAGGAGTGGTGGGGTGAGTGAGGTGGGGATGGAATTCCTGAAAAGGTGATAGAGGAAGAGAGATTGGGTTGGGGCATTCAGAGGCGAGAACAAAGAAAAAAAAAAACAGATCTAAAAGGAAGGAGAAGTAATAGGCCTGTGTACCAATTTGAATAACAATACTACAACTGTTTGAGAGCTCGTGATGTACCAAACATGATATTTTAATCCTCGATACAATTAATTTTGGAATTTATTTTTTTGTTTTACTTCTATCATTTGATATTCAGAGGAGGTAAATCGCTTACTGAAGGCCATGTCGATTTTAAGTTAAGGGATGAGGTTAAAACTAAGTGCTACTAGGTAGAGATGGTGTCCTCTCAACTACTTTCTTTGGCCCTCTTAACTGAATCAGCAACAGGAGAGAGGGCGGAGACTAGAATAGCTCTTCACAGTTCTCTGGATCTGGCTGGATGCAGACCAGTTTGGAGGAAGAAGATGAATTAAATGGTGGTAGCTGAGAGATATCCAGGTGCAAAAGATAAATAAGCAGTTGGATACACAGGTCTGAAGAAGGTTCCTGGTGACACAGGTTGGTAGGCAGACTAAGAGCTGAAATTCACCTGCAATAATTGTTACTCTGTGTCTTCCTGTTGCATTTATGGGTCAGATCAATATATATTTTCCTCTACCTTTTAAAGACAGAATGTACAATACCATCTAATAGTGACTTCCTGAAAAGTAAAAATCTTTTGTACTAGTATTTCACTGGTCATGTTGTTTATTAATGATATCCTCAACAAATATGTATTCATTAACCATTGGGTGCATTGTGCAAATTATACCACACTATTTGATGGAAAGAATGAGGTCGCTTCTTGCTAAATAGTTCTAATCATCTGCCTTTTATAGTTTCCTTTGTCTTTAGAGCAATTTACTTTTCTATTCATTATTTATCTTCTTACACATTCTTTTTGCTTCACTTTAATCCTGTTTTGCAGGAGAAAGATTGTAAATAAAAACATCTATATATAACTATAAAGCTTACACTCTCATAGCTGGCACATATTTTCGCTAAAGAAAAAGTTGAAAACTTTAGCTCTGTTGTAGCTATGATTTTTGAATTGAGATGGCAGGACAATTAAGTGGCCAAAGGATTTTGATATATGAGTAACAAAAGGGGGCCTCTAGGGACAAAGCAGATAATACATCGAGAATGAACAGAAATTATTTCTCAGGCTGGCTCTGCCAGGACAATTCTTGTCCCTTCCTTATAATTAATTATTTCTGGTTTAACTGAGAAAATATGAGACAATCTCAAATTTCCTCAGAACTAGATTACAGTATTCCATTTTATCAGCCCTAGAACGACATTAATAGAAGCTTTAGTGGTGGCATTGTTGTCTCTGCTGAGGTTTGTTAGCAGTGCACTATTACCTGAGAGATCCCTGCTTGTTTAGCCAGTTAGCTGGAGGTCACTAAAATGTTCTGCTCTTGAAAGAGAAGGCGGTGAGGGGGGTGGTGTTGGGGGTGGGGAGAGAGAGCGTGTGCTCTTTCACAGAACAATTCATGTAAATGCATAGCCCAATGGCCCAGAGATCCATTAGTTAAATTAATTAGACTTCATAGCATTTGCTGATGAACCATGATGAAAAAAATTGGAAGGGAACAGGAAACACATACACTGCAGCATCTGGTTTCGCCAGAGTTGGGCCCTTGAGAATTATTAAGTGATAGTTTGACACAATTCAGAGTAAAATCTGTCTGCTCTCTGAAAGTGTGTATTTTCATAATTTAAGTAATTCATGCAAGTTAGCTTAGATCAAAATGTGAGCTCCATTGTTGCCTACAAGTCGGCATGACTTCATGATTGGTGATATCATAGTATCACCACCCCAGGGAAGGATATTTCTGTGAAATTAAGTGATATAGTCCTGAGTAGAAATATCACACCTGAAAAATCCTGCTAGTAAATACAGGCATTATTTTGATATTTTGGCATTTTATAGGGAATTAAATATAATAAAATAATCATCCTACTGAGGTCAGACATCTGAAAATAACGGATCAGTCAAATCCTCATTCCTGTGGAATTTACCAAGGGGCTTTTAAAATGGCCAAACGTTAAAGTATCTAGCATGATGCTTGAAATATAATATGTGGAAATACACTAAACTAACATGGCCTTGTCCAGTGTCATGGCTTCAAATACCAGCCCCGTGCTAATGATCAAATTTTCTATGCATTCAAAACTCCTGAACTCAGATTTAGATATCTAACATCTCTACTGGTTTATTCACCTTGCTGTTTCCCACACCAAACTTCTTTCTTTTCTTAATCCATTTCCCCCCACCTTTTCCATTATATTAAACGTAATTAAATAGGGACGTTTGGCTCAGGCTCTGAAATCTGACTCACACCCCATGTCAAATTCATCACCAAATCCTCTCAACTCTACTTTAAAAATATTTTCAAAATATGACCACTTCTCACCACCACCACTCGAGTTCAAATCATCCTCTCTCTTTCTAACATCTCACTACCTGGATCTACCCTTTGTCCAAGAGTCAATTCTTATCTCAGCAGACAGCAGATATTAAAGCTGTGAACCATATCAGCCTGTATTTCATGTGCCTTCAGTAGCTTTCATTTCACCTCCATAGAAATTTCCATGATGACATCTAAGACTCTCCATGGTTGGTCCCCCTTCTTGCCTTACAACTAAAAACGCTTCTACCATTTCCACTGTATTCACTCTGCTGTAGTGGGGAGACCTTAAAGGAGTCCCTTAAACAAAACAGATGTCTTTCTCCTCTGGTCTTTGCATTTGCTGGTCCTATTACTGGGGGTGTTATTTTTTACGTACGCTTGATGACTTCTCTCATCTCCTTCAAGTCCTTGATGGAATGTTCTTATACAGTGAAGACTTCCCTGGCAACCATATTTAAAACAGAATTTTCAGTCCCATGTCCAGCACCCTTTATGTGCCTTCTCTGTTTTATAATAGTTTGAGAAAATGCCTACGTGTTTTGGGGACATAGCACTTACCACTACCTGACATAATTAGGGATAAAACTGTATTTCTTAATTATTTTCTTTCTTATGTATTTGGCTCTCATCATCTAAGCATTTAGCAGAAATTGTCCATTTTATTCACAATGGTATTCCTAATTCCTTAAAAAGTGTTTGGTATAAAACAAACATACATTGAGCGTTTGTTGAATGAAAGAATTATATGGAAAATTACAGTCAGGAATTTTTCGAGGGGAAAACTCTTATCCTCTAAACAAATTTATTTGGATACCTGGCAAATTATACTATAATTAACTTGGGAAATAAACTTGTTCCTCTTATGTCAGTTGAGGGAAGCTTTGGCAGGAGCATTCTGCTTCATCTCCAAGTCTTTTTATTCAAAGCCTATTGTTATTTTTTTTTCAAATATGACAACCCTATGGGGCCCGCCCAACTGAAGACTAGCTGGGACACCCAGTTCCTGTTCTCATTGTGGAGTGCCAGATTTCCCAGGCAAACAGTGCGAGTAGGTAAAGCACATGGGGTGGGGTCAGGTTGCAGGCATCAGTCCATTCCAGGCTTTGCTCTTCAACACATACTGTCCGCCTGAACCAGGACGCAGACCAGGGCTACTTTTGCCTCTGCACATCTGTTCTGATTTCTTTCTTTATATGGGATGCCTCTCTATCTTTTTCCTGCTTTTAATACGGAGCTTCAGTCTCTAAGCTAAAAGGCCAAGTACAGATTCACCTGCCAATGAAACTCTTCAAATTTTCTCTTCTTTCTCAGGACTCACTGGCTGTAAGTCCATAGAGCAAACACAGAATTTGCTACTTTTCATTGACATTGTTTTAGTGGAGTTGTGTTTTTAACTTGTTGAATGAACTGACACTGTACATTCTCCTTGTAAAATAACAGTGTATTTTCTATTATGCCTAGTCCGCTGCCTCAACTTGGCATTATGTTAACTTATCCACCAGCCAGTTTATTTAGGTTGCATTCAAATTAGTGTTTTGTGACATAAATAAAATCAGTGATGTGATGATAAAAGAGTGGTGCTATTTATGTAAAGATATGTTGGGTCTTGAAAAGATTAGAGAAAGCTAAGCAACTAAAATTTTTAAGAAAAAATAATCAGAATAACAAAATTTTAATAAGCAAAAAGGTTTTTGCACTTCAATTACTTTAAGTTTTTGTTCTACTTTAAACAAATAAAAATTTAGAATTATATTTTGGAGTATATGGTTTATATTCCAAAATATAAACCATTGAATAAAATAGTGCCATTTACTTTCAAGGTGAGGACAATATTTTGATGGGAGGACATACATGGTTTTGTGAACAACAAAGTAATATTGAGGCCACATACATACGGTAAATGTTCACACTTAGCACTATGTGGGAATGGCAACAGTCATTTCTAATAAATAATGTGTGAAAATCAATAGAACAGTTCCAGAGGCACCTCCTGCTTGTTCATGGCATAAGAACAAAGCTCTGCTACATGAATATTATGTGTTTTTGACAAAACGTCTAGTCTTACACCAGTTACAACTTTCTAGTTTCCTGAAGAGGAAACTTTATTAAAGCATATGGTAAGTAAACTATAAGACTCATAAAAGAAACTTCAGTCCTATAGCTGTTTCTATTTATTTGGGGTTGAAAAAATGGCATTGTTGTACACGTACTTGCTTTACAGTTAAAAAAAAGGAGGGGGACAAAAATTAATGACACTCTCAAAGCATCAAGGAAATTTATAGTGGAATTATGAATCATATCATTGTAGGGTCATTTTCCGTTGTATCATGATATCATACAAGACAGATGTCAAACGGAATAGGTAAAAAATGGACAAAAAGTTTTAAAAATCATTTCAGTTACCAGATTTAAACAGAGTTTAGCTATGAAGCAATGAGCAATGGAATACTAGCTAGTGAAAAAAATGAACAACCAGGGATTAAGTGTTGAGGAAAATTGTTTTCTAATGAATTAATTTTGAATTGGTAAGAGACAAGCTAGAGAATAGGATTTAACTTTTAAATATACAACTTTGGTGACAAAGTGTTTGTCTATACAAGTTTCTTATGTCTAGTGCCTTCCTTGCCTCCCAAATATTATAACTCTCTGATAATTTCTGAAAGATACATATCAGATATTCCTATCTAAAAACGTCACCAATATTTTGTACCAGTATCAAAAATAAAGAAGTATTTGACATAGGTTTGTTTACTGATTTTCTAAATACAAAAATAAAAATATAAATCAAAACAGCAAAGATAATAACAAAAACTGCATACTCACCTTAGGGTTTTTAAATAAGCTAATTGTTTTTCTTCTACACAAATAGCTAAAAATGTACAGTGAATACAAATGTACCTAATTTCTATTTTTTTCTATATTTTGATTGGTTAGTGAAGTGTCACAAAAGTGATGATGCTGAATTTTTGCTATTTTGTCTCGAAAGTGATGTTCTGAAAGAAATATATCTGTAATTTGAGATGTGAAGCCCTTTTCTTAGTGCTAATTTATTTCCTTTGTGTACTTTGCAGTAGATATACATGTTAAAAATTCAACAGAAAGAAGAAGATAAAGTAATCATGACATGAAGCCCTTTTAGAAATTAGCGATGTCCTCTATTAATAATGGTATGATGATATGCCACTCGTATGATGATGATTTTTTATTTGATTATTTCCCTGCCACATGGAAACAAGATACTTGGTCTTTGTCCTATCTCAATGCAATGCCTATGGTTTTGTTACAGAAACCTCAATTTTGCCTGGTTTTAAGTAAAGCAGTTTTTATGCAAATTTCTCAGAGGGCAGCCAGATAACTTTCAAGCATATTTGAAACACCAGAGGTGACTCTGCCAAGTGCCCCGGGGAAAAATTCAAAGTATGCTAAAGACACTTCTTCGACCCATCTTTCTAAAGTTGCTGAGTATATAGGCTGATTATAAGCATTAGATGCAACCAGTGAGAGGAACGTGTCAAAACTTGAATGTGCAGCTCCTTTAGAATGTCAGCTTTTCCTTTGGGTTACTGAAGAAGAAGAAAAGCCATTATCCATGCACGAAACAAAAAGTTACACAATCAAATGGAATGCACAGATTTGGTAATCCAGTTCCAATATTTGCCATTTGCTTTAGCGGGGCTTAAATAGGTCACTTAAGTGGTTTATGCTCCACCTTCTGGAAGTGAGCAGAAAAATATTTTATTTTATTTTTTATTCTTATTTATTTATTTATTTATTTATTGTTATTATACTTTAAGTTCTAGGGTACATGTGCATAATGTGCAGGTTTGTTACATATGTATACTTGTGCCATGTTGCTGTGCTGCACCCATCAACTCGTCAGCACCCATCAACTCGTCATTTACATCAGGTATAACTCCCAATGCAATCCCTCCCCCCTCCCCCCTCCCCATGATAGGCCCCAGTGTGTGATGTTCCCCTTCCCGAGTCCAAGTGATCTCATTGTCCCACCTATGAGTGAGAACATGCAGTGTTTGGTTTTCTGTTCTTGTGATAGTTTGCTAAGAATGATGGTTTCCAGCTGCATCCATGTCCCTACAAAGGACACAAACTCATCCTTTTTTATGGCTGCATAGTATTCCATGGTGTATATGTGCCACATTTTCTTAATTCAGTCTGTCACTGATGGACATTTGGGTTGATTCCAAGTCTTTGCTATTGTGAATAGTGCCGCAATAAACATACGTGTGCATGTGTCTTTAGAGCAGCATAATTTATAATCCTTTGGGTATATCCCCAGTAATGGGATGGCTGGGTCATATGGCACATCTAGTTCTAGATCTTTGAGGAATCACCATACTGTTTTCCATAATGGTTGAACTAGTTTACAATCCCACCAACAGTGTAAAAGTGTTCCTATTTCTCCACATCCTCTCCAGCACCTGTTGTTTCCTGACTTTTTAATGATCGCCATTCTAACTGGTGTGAGATGGTATCTCATTGTGGTTTTGATTTGCATTTCTCTGATGGCCAGTGATGATGAGCATTTTTTCATGTGTCTGTTGGCTGTATGAATGTCTTCTTTTGAGAAATGTCTGTTCATATGCTTTGCCCACTTTTTGATGGGGTTGTTTTTTTCTTGTAAATTTGTTTGAGTTCTTTGTAGGTTCTGGATATTAGCCCTTTGTCAGATGAGTAGATTGCAAAAATTTTCTCCCATTCTGTAGGTTGCCTGTTCACTCTGATGGTAGTTTCTTTTGCTGTGCAGAAGCTCTTTAGTTTAATTAGATCCCATTTGTCAATTTTGGCTTTTGCTGCCATTGCTTTTGGTGTTTTAGACATGAAGTCTTTGCCCATGCCTATGTCCTGAATGGTACTACCTAGGTTTTCTTCTAGGATTTTTATGGTATTAGGTCTAACATTTAAGTCTCTAATCCATCTTGAATTAATTGTCATATAAGGAGTAAGGAAAGGATCCAGTTTCAGCTTTCTACTTATGGCTAGCCAATTTTCCCAGCACCATTTATTAAATAGGGAATCCTTTCCCCATTTCTTGTTTTTCTCAGGTTTGTCAAAGATCAGATGGCTGTAGATGTGTGGTATTATTTCTGAGGACTCTGTTCTGTTCCATTGGTCTATGTCTCTGTTTTGGTACCAGTACCATGCTGTTTTGGTTACTGTAGCCTTGTAGTATAGTTTGAAGTCAGGTAGCGTGATGCCTCCAGCTTTGTTCTTTTGACTTAGGATTGTCTTGGAGATGCGGGCTCTTTTTTGGTTCCATATGAACTTTAAAGCAGTTTTTTCCAATTCTGTGAAGAAACTCATTGGTAGCTTGATGGGGATGGCATTGAATCTATAAATTACCTTGGGCAGTATGGCCATTTTCACGATATTGATTCTTCCTATCCATGAGCATGGTATGTTCTTCCATTTGTTTGTGTCTTCTTTTATTTCACTGAGCAGTGGTTTGTAGTTCTTCTTGAAGAGGTCCTTTACATCCCTTGTAAGTTGGATTCCTAGGTATTTTATTCTCTTTGAAGCAATTGTGAATGGAAATTCATTCATGATTTGACTTTCTGTTTGTCTATTACTGGTGTATAAGAATGCTTGTGATTTTTGCACATTAATTTTGTATCCTGAGACTTTGCTGAAGTTTCTTATCAGCTTAAGGAGATTTTGGGCTGAGACAATGGGGTTTTCTAAATATACAATCATGTCATCTGCAAACAGGGACAATTTGACTTCTTCTTTTCCTAACTGAATACCCTTGATTTCTTTCTCTTGCCTGATTGCCCTAGCCAGAACTTCCAACACTATGTTGAATAGGAGTGGTGAGAGAGGGCATCCCTGTCTTGTGCCAGTTTTCAAAGGGAATTTTTCCAGTTTTTGCCCATTCAGTATGATATTGGCTGTGGGTTTGTCATAAATAGCTCTTATTATTTTGAGGTATGTTCCATCAATACCGAATTTATTGAGCGTTTTTAGCATGAAGGGCTGTTGAATTTTGTCAAAGGCCTTTTCTGCATCTATTGAGATAATCATGTGGTTCTTGTCTTTGGTTCTGTTTATATGCTGGATTATGTTGATTGATTTGCGAATGTTGAACCAGCCTTGCATCCCAGGGATGAAGCCCACTTGATCATGGTGGATAAGCTTTTTGATGTGCTGCTGAATCCAGTTTGCCAGTATTTTACTGAGGATTTTTGCATCGATGTTCATCAGGGATATTGGTCTAAAATTCTCTTTTTTTGTTGTGTCTCTTCCAGGCTTTGGTGTCAGGATGATGTTGGCCTCATAAAATGAGTTAGGGAGGATTCGGATTCCCTCTTTTTCTATTTTGCTCTGTTTTAATATCAACTTTTTTTTTTTTTTTTAACAATTGAAAATGGAACACTGGTTTTATAAGTAGTTCCTTCATTCTGTTCTTTATGAAGTAACTAGCCTTGATTTGAAAAAATTTTAACATGACTAGCTTTCTGAAACTCTAATGCCCATTTTCTAAGATTGTTGTCTGCAAACTATTTTCACAAAGGGTCAGTGGTATGTCTTTAAATTTTGATTTTAGAGGAATTACTAAATTCTCATTACTTTCACATTATTTTATCTGCTGTAGAATGATAGCTTTGTTAACATGAAGGTTTTCAAGCTGTCACTGTATTCCATCAGGTATTTCTGTTGGTTCATCAAAGTGAAATGAAATGAAATGAAAATGCAGGAAAAACAAATGAATAGAACATAATTAAGAGTAATTCATTTTGGCCAGGTGTGGTGACTCACGCCTATAATCCCAGCAGTTGGGGAGGTCAGGAGTTAGAGACCAGCCTGGCCAACATGGTGAAACCCCATCTCTACTAAAAATGCAAAATTAGCCAGGCATCATGGTGTGTGCCCTCTGGTGCTGGAAGGTACTGGAAGGCTGAGGCAGGAGAATCACTTGAACCTGGGAGGTGGAGGTTGCAGTGAGCTGAGATCATGCCACTGCACTCCAGCCTAGGCAACAGAGCGAGATTCCATCTCAAAAATAAAAAAATAAAATAAAATAAAGAGTAATTCATTGAAACACTAGTTTTTAAAGCATCAGGGATGCTTTTCTCTTGTTAAATATAACATTGTTGTTGAAAACTCTGCTAAAATTTTGCATTCTTTTTTTTTTAAAAAAGGTAAATGAATTTTAATAACGTATTATGTCATGCATAAAAAATTATGGAAAGTTGACATCAATATAAAACTTATTGAGCTACTTTAAAGTTTTTTTTGCTTTCTTTTTAAACTTGTATTTTAGGTTCAGGGGTACAAGTGCAAGTGTGTTACGTAGGTAAACTTGTGTCATGGGGGTTTGTGGTACAGATTATGTCATCATCCAGGTATTAAGCCTAGCACTCATTAGTTATTTTTTCTCATGATCTCCCTTCTCCCTGCCTCCAATCTCTGAAAGTCCCCAGTGTGTGTTATTCCCCTCTATGTGTCCACGTGTTCTCATCATTTAGCTTCCACTTATAAATGAGAACATGCGGTGTTTGGTTTTCTCTTCCTATGCTAGTTTGCTAAGGATAATGGTCTCCAGCTCCATCCATGTCCCTGCAACAGACATGATCTCTGTTCTTTTTTATGGCTGCATAGTATTCCATGGTGTATATATACCACATTTTCTTGATCCAGTGTGTCACTGATTGCCATTTTGGTTGGTTCTGTTTCTTTGATATTGTGAATAGTGCTGCAGTGAACATATGCATGTGTGTGTCTTTAAAATATAATGATTTATATTCCTTTGAGTATATACCCAGTAATGGGATTGCTGGGTCAAATGCTATTTCTGTCTCGAGGTTTTTGAGGAATTGCCACATTGTCTTTCACAATGGCTGAACTAATTTACACCCCCACCAACAGTGTATAAGCATTCCTTTTTCTTCACAACTTTGCCAGCATCTGTTATTTTTTGACTTTTTAATAATAGCCATTCTCGCTGGTGTAAGATGGCATCTCATTGTGGTCTTGATTTGTATTTGTCTAATTATCATGAACAGACAGTTTTGAAAATTTTGCAATCTTATGAAGACAAATTAATAACAGAATTTTCTGAGCTTGGGCACAAATGGCTTTTCTGGGGCAAGATTGTAGAGATTAACAAAATGAGGTTGAGAGAAATTGAGCTATATTATTGTCAAATTTAGCTTGCTGGGAGTAGAAACAAAAACAGCAAAACTGAAGTCTTGAACATATTAATAACTATTCCTGGCTTCCTTCCCTCTGCTAAACATGGGTTTTCATATTTCTCTCTGTGAGTTGTCCTCACCCACTACTAGAGTCAGTCAATGGCCCTGCACTGTATTCCCTGGCAATGATTTTGCAATGAGTTTCGTTCAAGTTCTTAACACTTTAAGATAATGTCAACATTCTCCTTTAACTTCTCTCTGCTTCCAATGTCTTCCATTTCTAATCCACCCTGCACACAGAACAGTTTATCCTTTTTAAATATGGAAACCACTCTCAATTGTCTACAGGATAAAGCACAACTCTTTTAAACTTTACCCAACTAAGTTAGAGAAATAATTTCCCATTTTTGTTGTCTCACAGATACTAGAATATACTGATTTATACCTACTTATTTCTCCCACACAAATTAGCCCACTATGAATAACCTCCACAGTCTCTTTTTGTTGTTGTTATCTATCGGAATTCTGCCCATTTAAGGTAAACTTATGTCCATAATTACTCCTGCTCAAGAACTTCTACAGCCTTCTAACATCTGGTAACCTATTCCCTCTTTAAAATACCTACTACCATGGTTTCAGTTTTCTTGACTGTATCCTAACAGAAAAAAAATAGTACAAAGGGATCACAAATGCAGAATAAAAATTAGAAAGATAGAATTATTAATATTCACAAATTTTAGAGTAATGGATGGATGGTTTCATTGTAATTGAAAGTGCAGAGGAATTCTGTGAATTATATATACTTTTAAAGCATTATTTCAGTGAATCCATGGCCGAGCACCTACCCTAATCTAGGTGCTGCCATCGGCCATAACAAGAAAAGAAGAATAAACCATGGATTACAAGGCCTTCCCTTCAAGGCTGGTCTTGTTTATTTCTGAATGTGTTTTTATAGAGAACTCAGTTCTGATTTTGCAGTTTTATATTACATGCACAGGAGAGAAAACAGTGACTAGGGAAGCTCTGAGATTTCTAGCATGTCTGTTGAATAAATACTACTATTTTTTCAACTTCCTTATGGCTTTCATCTTAGGATCTACAGCACTCTAAAATATTAGTCCAACTTCAGAATACCCCTGTACTATGCTTATGGGTGATCTTTTTCTGAGATTTACTAAGGGGAAAATTTGATGGATCGTAGGCTGCCAAGCAAGTTCCCTGGAAGATGCAGATCAGACCAAGGAGCAGCCTTTTTGCCACAACAGGTAGTCATGTTACTGCTTCAGGACTGCAAGATGGAATAGATGAAAATCTGTGAATGTATGAGGCCTTAAGAATGTCACACAGAATTTGAAAAGTGAGAACTTGTCCTTAGAAAAATAAAAAGGCTAAAGGCTGGTAGACGAGACAAGATACCAGACGAGATAGGACTGAACACTTGCAGAATAGGCTGATATCTTCTTAAATGCTGGGCAGACTTAAAAAAAAAAATTCTGTGGTCTGTTTTTGCTAACTAGACCCTAATCTACTCTTCTTAGTAACATCCCCACATGGAAATCACCAACTTTGTGCCATTAGTTCAGTCTCAGATGGAAAGAATGAGAATATCTAAATAGAGATGCAGAAAAGATTTAGCAGGATGAAAAGAACTGAACAGCACCAAGAGATGGGTGATACATAGTTCTGGAATTATACATTCAAAACACAAGCTGGTGAGACATTTAGAGAAAGCACTTTTGCACGCACTTGTCTTCAGCCCTCTGCCAAGAAAGTCCTCTAGTCCATGAATAAAAGCAATGTTTCGGGACAACCAAGGGTTCTTTGAATCATCTCCTGTGTTTCTGTGGGATTTCCCTAGCCTTTGGATCCCTCACATTGATCACTGCGCTGTGTCTCAAGCCTCGTCTCCTTGACATCCATATGGATTAGCTTTCTGGTTCCCGATTTAGCTCCATTTCCTTGATTCTGACAACTTTACGCATTGGTATGCTGCCATTTACATTCCACATGGCTCCTCACACATGCGTACAACATCCACTAATTCATTTCTTTATAAAGCTGAAATTCAGTGAGTTCCAACCATATGCTAAGGACTGTGCTAGGTGCTGGAAATCAGTAGTGAGCAACCCACTGATTTTTAGGAGTTTATATGTTAAGAGGAGAGGGACTAAAATATTAAAAATTATTAAAACAAAAATTATTGGTATAAATGTCATGTAGAAAAACATAGAATGTGTGATGGCAAATAACAAAGCTCCTTGTCCAGGGCTTCCGGTACATTGTCCCAGAGGTGTCATCTCTAGACTAAAGCCTATGGCTATTGAATATAAAAGGACATTGGGTGGGGTAGAGTGGCGAGGACTCCTGGGTAGGTGCCTTGTTTGAAATTTTGAGTTAGAAAGGATCTGTTCTCTCTGAGGAATGAATGTAGGCTAATGCCACTGGAGCAGATTAAGCATGAGGCAGGAAGACTTTGTCTTGCTTTGCAAGAAGACAAATGCCTGGGTAGCAGAAAGGAAAATGAAGGAAAGGAAATTGATTCAACTGCTGATTGGGACCTGGGGACAATTAGGTTTAGGGTGTGAGGAAAGTGAGGTAGCCAGCATGGCTCCATGTTTCTAGAAGAATAGAGGACATCTGGGCAGCATCCACCTGATGTTGACCAAGCCTATGATATACAGCAAACAGGCGCCCAGTTTCATCTGTCAAGAATAATATAAATGTAGCAACACTGTTCCTCTTGTCGCATATTTGTGAAAGTAAGTGTGTGTGTGTGTGGGGGGGGGGGGGAGGTGTGGAAGTCAAGAAAAGGCTGCTATCATGCTCTCTCGGTAGTTTTTGAGTAGAGACAGGAGGAAAGACCCAGGAAATAAAATGTAAATGAGATGCATAGTCATGGTGAAATAAAAAAAAATGGAGTAGGAAGTAACCATGAATTAGATCTTTAAGGCAGAATGTTCTGAAGGAACATGGAGAGGATAAATAGCTTAGCTGAGTTCTTGATTACATGCAGAAGTGAAACCCTTACATATAGACAAAATTATATTAATATAAGAAGTCTTTGGTGTGAAGAAAGTTAGGACATTAAACTTACTGAGCATATATGGAGTCATTATTTGAATTTTTTTGTATATTCAAATTATAGTTGTATTATTTTTCTGGGTACAGTGTTATAAAATGAAGACAAACTTACATGGGAATATTGGCTGTAAAGTAGAATCAAATATGCAATAAATTTCTAGAAATCAACAAATGGTTTCATTTACACTATAAGCAATTTTTTTTTTTTTTTTTTTTGAGACAGAGTCTCGCTCTGTCGCCCAGGCTGGAGTGCAGTGGCCGGATCTCAGCTCACTGCAAGCTCCGCCTCCCGGGTTCACGCCATTCTCCTGCCTCAGCCTCCCGAGTAGCTGGGACTACAGGCGCCCGCCACCTCGCCCGGCTAGTTTTTTGTATTTTTTTAGTAGAGACGGGGTTTCACCGTGTTAGCCAGGATGGTCTCGATCTCCCGACCTCGTGATCCGCCCGTCTCGGCCTCCCAAAGTGCTGGGATTACAGGCTTGAGCCACCGCGCCCGGCCTATAAGCAATTATTGATGTATAACCATTAATCTTTTCATGTGTTTTCTGACTTATAAACACTTCAGATAACATTTATTTAAAAACTTTTTAATTGATTCAAAATTAATCTCAATAATTAGAACAATTTTTGGATAAAGTTTATGTAATCATTATTATTATTAAAAATGTAAAAAAACCAACTATATATAATGTTAAACCTTTATGGAAGACCACAAACTTATTCAAGCATATTTTTGCTTTGTCAAAAACATTTTCCCCTTAATGTGAAATAAAAGACTATAGAGCTAAGTAGTACTTTTTTATGAAAAGAAAAATAACAATGACAACAATGAAAATAAAAATCAGGACTTAAGCTAAGAAAGAATAGAAAACCTTAAGGAATATAAGTCACAGGCAATTTTAGCATTAATTATATAATCTCTTATTTAAAGTTAAACATAGCTATGAAAAAACTGAAACATTCTCTTGCTGAATGTGATATTCCAACTGAATAGTGAGAAGGTTTGGCTTCTAAATAGCTTAAACTTAGCCTGGAAATGCAGATTGTTGGTATTTTCTCTGCCCTCCAAAATTGTGATAATGAAATCTTTTAGTCTTCCCATTTCTGTTATGCATGTTATGCATAAATATGGTAAAACGGGAAAAAGAAAATATGTTTTCACTGCCTTAGGATGATGCATTTGAACTCAGAGTCCTTATATAAATATCATATTATGAGAACTTCTACAATGACAATAGTCAATACTGAGAGCAAAAGGAATCCTAAAATTTTTCCAAAATGAAATGTATTATTAGCAAAAATGTATTTAACAATTTCAAAGTATTTTATAGTCTAGAAATCACATACATTCACACATATGTATATTTGAACAAATGCCTAAGAAAATGAAACCAAAGTTTAAAGAAAAGACATTTTTAAATTTTAAAGCAAAAATCATTTATAGCTCTAACTAAAATGTTAAATACCCCTTTAGTGTGTCTAGGATTCATAGGCAAAGCTGACATCACTCCTGACGGATTTTATTTCTTGACAATTTTTGCTCACTTGAAATCTCTAGAAAATATGCCCACCAGGTTAACAACAATTATAGAATAACTTATGAATTGGCTTTTCGGTAAAGTTTCTGAATAGTCATTGTTGAGCTATATCGTACTCAACACATAAATTATAATTTTTAAAAAGATACTATGTATTATTATTATTACATGTGATCAAGTGTCAAACATGTCCCCAAATACCTGTTCACCTCTTCCGCATGGCTGAATGGCAGAAGTTTTAGAGCAACTACCCCAAAACAGCAATCTTTTTGTTGTTTCATGTTGTTTCATGTTCTCCAATCTTCCCTACACTTCTCGCAGCTCTCTTATAGGTGACAATATGCCCTTCACTAAGATCCATCCTTTCTTAATTACATGGAAAACCTCAATTTCATAACCCATGAAGAGAAAGGGGGAAAATCTCTCATTCTTTTACTCTCTACAGTCCAAATATACTGTTTGATTTTTCTCTTTTTGCCTCTCTGACCCTGTTTTCCTGTGTTTTTTTCTCTCTCTTATCTATTTTTTAGTGATCAGGTAATTGTTTCTTGTCCAAACTGTGGCCTCTTTTCTGTAGTTTTATTTTCCAAGCACTCTCTGCATTATCAGTCCTCCAACTCCTCTCCCTCTCTAGATGACACCAATTCTCTCTTTTTTAGTAGCTTCATTTTGGAAACACCAACAGTGGCATTTTTAGGAACACAGTACATTTTTGTACACACACACACACGCACACACATGCACACACACGCACACACACGCCTTTGTTTAAGACCTCGAAACCCAGAAAGTTCTAAAAAGTAGATCAGAGATGTACTTCCTTTCAACAAATCTCAACCAAATTTTGGCCAAAAATATCTTCTTTTGTGAATACTTTGTAAATGTATACTCTCATCTATTGAAAATTATGCATGATGTTTCCAATTGAGTTGAAATACTTCAGTGTAGGTTGGCATTTTTTCCTTATTTCAGTTAAGAACCGAATAGAACCAAATGCCAAGAAGGAGTGACAAATGAGATCCCTTCCTGAAGCAACTATGAGGGGAATATAAGGTCCACAATATAGCACCTTTTTGAAATATTTATGATAAATCATTGAATTACACTAATCTCCTTGTAAAACTCTGCATTATGGTAGCATGTGCAGTACTGGAAATTTAAGAAATATATGCAATTCTTCTATACACTTAGAGTTTTTAGTCCAAATGACAAATGACAAATTATAAATGCTGAGCACTAATATTTTCCCTTCAAATTGCATTAAAAGTGCTCTGGCAGCATAGGAAATGGAAATTTTAATTCACTAGTCTACTAATCTTCTTATAAAATTGCCTGTCTTACGAAGTATATTTACACATCAATTTCCTAAACTGAAATTAGGACATTTGTAAGAATTGAACTATGTATAAAAATATTGATGATGTATAATTAGCATTTTTATTATTGATAACATTTTCTAATTAGAAGAAAAAACATGGTTTATTATGAAAAGCCAGCAGAAACATGCAATTGCCAGATTATATCCTGAAATATTCACTGATGTCTTGTTTCCATTTTATTTACCCCAGTTTAACTTAGTAATCTTGAACTCAGCAAATATTTATATACAGTGGCTATGCATCATTTACAATACATAGTAAAAATCACTGACAATTTGAATGAGACATTGCAGGAAGTATCCTAAACAACACTAGGAAAAAAAATCCATTGTTACTATATTAACAAATCACAAAGTATCACAAAAGAAAATCCATCCCTGTTATGCTAAAATAATGAAATTTGTTCTTTGTAATTTCCTAGAAGTAGATGGATAAAGTAATTTACAAGCTTTGGGTTGGTATATTATTTAACTTATTTTTTCAATATAAAGCAATTCTAACATATAGAAAAGGGAAGCACATAATATTCTTTTCACTCACATGCTAGTGGATGCCTTCTCATTTTCAGTAGAGTAATGCTTGGAATTTTGTATCATTGGGCATTTGCACTTCATAACAACAACTTAATCAGTTGGTGAGGTGCCAGATAATATGTGCTAATATTTCATTTATACCGTACTTAGGAGGAAAGTTATTGCAGACATGTCACCTTATGTGTGAAATACATTCGGGGTCAGAATACAAAAAGCACAAGTACACACAAGGCATTTGGTATAAGCTTCCTGACCAAGCTTTGAAGGGTTACGACATAGTTTATTTGTCTCCAATTCAAAACGTCTCTTCCCTTAAATTAGGGACATAAATAGAACCATAATTTTCAGTGCTTGAGAAAGCAACCTTTTAGAGCAATTGTATTGAATTAAGATATTCAGGTTCAGAATACAGAGGAACTTTAGCGACCCATGGACAACCCTTCAACTTTTCTTATTTATTTATGAACTCAAAATCAATCCTGTATGTTCAGAGAAAGCAGAAATAATGGCCAAGATCTTGTCCACCTCAGTTGGCTTGATTTTCTAGGCATAGATATACCATTTCTTAGGATCACAGAAAGAGCACTGGGGCCAAGGGTCAGGAGATCTGAATTCTAGTCTTGGTTTGACACTTATGGGATGTGGGATTACCCTCTATTTTCCTATTTGTAAGTACCTTTCCTTTCTTAGAGTTGTGACTATAAGGATTTTATGTTTATTTTATTTCAACGTAATTATATAAAGTTTTAATTTCTTATCTCCTCCTTCCACAAACATAAAAACTAAACACTGTCCCTACATTATCTTGTTAATGCCCCTTTCTTTGCATTAATTTTATGGCCAAATTACTGTTGTTCCTGGAGAAAAAAATAAATGACAAGAGCAAATCTCTATCATTTTCAAGTCCCAGTGGCAAATAATGTTAGTGGTTTTGGGTGCATCCTTTCAGAAATTTTCAGTGTGTATGTCTTCTCATTATATGGTGATGAAATTATATTCTGAAAACTCAATTTCTACTGTTCTTTTTTAACACAATATTTATTGATCACATTTACATTAACATATCCTTTATAACATCTGCATAATATTCCATGGAATGGTCATTTTATAATGTAACTAATGAGTATTAATGGACTTTTTTTCTATTATAAATAATACTGTAATAAGTATCTATATATATATTCATCTAGATTGATTCTTAGTG
The DNA here is from genome assembly GCF_003255815.1 of Theropithecus gelada. Lineage (NCBI taxonomy): Eukaryota > Metazoa > Chordata > Mammalia > Primates > Cercopithecidae > Theropithecus > Theropithecus gelada. The sequence continues at coordinate 31,867,676 of NC_037685.1, read as the reverse complement.
TAAAATTATTAGTAGTGCCATTGCTGGATGAAAGGAAGTGAGCATTTTAATTTGCCAGATATTTGTAATTGCTCTTCAAAAATTTAGACCTATCATAGTCTCACAGACTATGTATGCACTAGGTAGTGCATTAGCATGATTATTTTTCTTTGCCCAAATTGAATGTTTTACAACTAAATTTTTTTTTGTTAATCTCATATTCTTATTCTTTCAATTGATACATTTTTTTTAAAAGTTATGATTGAGGTTGGACATTTTTTCACACGTATATTGATTATCAACAGGCTTTTTCTGATTAACTCAATAATTTTTAGTAAGTTGTCTATATGCTATGTTTTTTTTTTTTTTTTTTTTTCTGTGAGACGGAGTCTTGCTCTGTTGCCCAGGCTGGGGTGCAGTGGCGCCATCTCGGCTCACTGCAAGCTCCGCCTCCCGGGTTCCCGCCATGCTCCTGCCTCAGCCTCCCGAGTAGCTGGGACTACAGGCGCCCGCCACCACGCCCGGCTAGTTTTTTGTATTTTTAGTAGAGACGGGGTTTCACTGTGTTAGCCAAGATGGTCTCGATCTTCTGACCTCATGATCTGCCCTCCTCGGCCTCCCAAAGTGCTGGGATTACAGGTGTGAGTCACAGCACCCGGCCTATGATTTCATTTTTACCTCCTACTCCATTTTGCAAATAAAAGAGTAATGTGTTGTCAACATGGATAATTTGGAAAATGTACAAAAGTTAGCAAAACAATCCAACAGAAAGCTGAAGAAGGAGGGAAAATGCTGCTATCTCGATTAAGTTAAAAAAAAAAAAAAAAATCTATTGGATTTTGTGACTGGCAGGGTAATCCAAAGCCTAGAATATTACCACAGACCCAACCAATCACCAACTACCACCAATTTCTTCTAATATCTCACATTATCTCTCTTCTCAGCCCTTTGTGCTCACCATGGTATTTAATTTCTCATGATTCGTTCTCCAGACTAGCCTTACATGCAACTTTCACATGCAGTGCTCCACAGTGCTGCCAGAGCAACAGCTACAATTCTAGAATTGAAGGCATCGCCCTCCTGGGTTCTCCATATTGTTTGCGATCTTTTTTTGTTTTAGGCGGAGTCTCACTCTGTCGCGCAGGCTGGAGTGCAATGGCTTAATCTCGGCTCACTGCAACCTCTGTCTCCTGGGTTCAAGCGATTCTCCTGCCTCAGCCTCCCGAGTAGCTGGGACTACAGGCGTGCACCACCATGCCTGTTTTTTTTTTTTTTTTTTTTAAATAGTAGGTTTCACCATATTGGACAGGCTGGTCTCTAACTCCCGACCTCATGATCCGCCTGTCTAAGCCTCCCAAAGTGCTAGGATTACAGGCATGAGCCACCACCGCGCCCAGCCTGTTTGCCATCTTTGAAAGATAAACTAGATAAGTTTTTTTTTTTTTTGAGTGTTTATTTCCTTTTTCTTTTTTAAAATTATACTTTAAGTTCTAGGGTACATGTGCACAACGTGCAGGTTTGTTACATATGTATACATGTGCCATGTTGGTGTGCTGCACCCATTAACTCGTCATTTACATTAGGTATATCTCCTAATACTATCCCTCCCCCCTCCCCCCACCCCACAATAGGCCCCGGTGTGTGATGTTCCCCTTCCTGTGTCCAAGTGTTCTCATTGTTCAGTTGCCACCCATGAGTGAGAACATGTGGTGTTTGGTTTTTTGTCCTTACGATGGATGAAGCTGGAAACCATCTTTCTTAGATAAGCTCTTTTTACGACACTCAGAGAATGTTTTGAATTCACATTTCTGCCATCTTACTCACCTATCAGGACCAATTCCCTCTCCCTCTCTTGTATCAAATATTGTTTCTAATAATAATACATTGAGTTATTTGTATTTCCTGAAAATTTTCATGTTCTTATACCATTAAATTTTTCCCACACTATTTGTTATAACTAGTTTTTATTTTATTTCTGCCTCAAAAAAAATAAATTCTTCTCCAAATTTCAGATCAGACATTACTTTAGGTGAAGACTTTCCAGTCTGACTTCCCTCACCTGAGGTAGGTATTTATTCTTTCCTCATCTCACAGGACTTTGAATATCCCACTATTATGGTAGATAGCACGTTAACATTTAAATTGTTGGCTTGCATGTCTATTTTTCTACTCAGCGTGAGTTCATTTGCAGTAGTGATTGTGTCTTTGGTTCTTAACAGAAGTCTTCGGATTTTCCAAAAGCAGAACCTAAGAGAAGAATTCACGTGAAAATAATTTATTAAAGAAGGGCTCCAGGGTAGATAAATAAGGCAACTAGTGAAGCGGGGCAAGGAAGAGAAGGAAGCCGAGCAAGAGTGTGGTCGCCATGCAAAGCCCAAGGAGAACAGCTTTAACCTGATTCCACAGGGAAATTTTGGAGTGCAAACTAAGCTTCAGAGCTATTATAAGCCACACTATGGATCTGGGGCTTTGGTCAGTATCTTTTGGTCACTGGTTCATGGAAACCTCAAGGGGATATAAACTCCCAGGCACTTCACGCCGTTTTTAAGCAAGGGCTAACTAGCTCCAGTAGCTGAATGGCAGTTCTCCAAAAGAAAAATTCATGTAGGCACCCAATACATTTTGAATGGCTGGCTGGTGGGACAAATGGATAAGTGACAAATTATGCAACTTGGGGTTGCTTAAAAGACAACAGGGGACACTGAAGACTTTTGATGAAGATAGTGGTACCCTCAAAATGATAAATTGAGATTAGTTTAGAAGCATTGAGTAGAATAATGGAAGGAAAGTCTAAATGCAGGAACAGTACTTAAAAGAAAATTGCCTGTTTTCTTTTAACAGGTGATAAAGTCCTGTTCTAGCATGGAAGCAGCAGTATGCAAGGTAAGACATGCCTTGGATTCATATTGCAAATGAAAATTTAATCATTCTTGATGACTGTCAGCATTTGTGAGATAAAGGGAAAGAGAGAAAGAGGGGTTTTTCTGCTCAAATGACAATGGGATTGCTTACAGAAAAAGACAATCTGAACACATTGGGAACTGAGTCGTTAGGATGGGCTGGGGGCAGAGCTAATGCTAAAAATTCAGCTCTACATGTGATGCGAGTCAGCAGGGACAAGCAAACATATATATAGCAGACATACCAGAAAAGTGGGACTTGATCTTGGAAGACATGACAGATTGGAAATATGGATGTAAGATTTAACTTTTAAGACAGGAGAGCTGAATATGGAATGGGGAGAGGGAACCTTTAAAACAGAGGTTATTGAATAAAGATATTGAAGAAGAACAAGACTATGACAAATGTCATTTGGTGATACAGTAAAAGAAGAGATAGGAAGAGGTAGAGGAGAAACAGGACTTAAATTCACACTGCATTCTTATCTTAATCTAATGACAATTTAAGCTGGTATAACTTCCCTGAAAAACAATTTGACAATAAATACCAAAAATGTTTTAATATTTGGACATTTTATTCCAGCAATCCTACTTTACTCTCAATAATCCTAAGAAATCAGCCAGAGATAATCATGTTAGCAACAGTATCAACATAGTAGTCTAAATGTCGAGCAATAGGAGAATATTTAAATTGTTACAGAACCAAAGGGCAAAATCTTACATCATCATTACAGTCTATGATTTTAGACACTATTTAATGTCATAAAATTCTTTTATAAATATTATTTGAAAAAATAGGCCATAAAATATATAAACCAACATTACTAAAATTTATTTTGTTTATATTATGTGTATGTGTGTAGATATGGATAGGTATGTACACAATCTCATTTAGTGTATATAATTTATACACTAAATATGAATGTTGACAATTGAGTCTTAATTGCTTATAATTGTCTTTCTTTTTTTCAAAATTTTCCAATTGAGCATGTTAGTTTTTATGCTTTTTTGAGAAAGAGTCTTGTTCTGTTGCCCAGGTTAGAGTGCATTGGCATGATATGCGTAGCTCACTGCAGACTTTACCTCTCGGGCTCAAGTCATTCTCCCACCTCAGCCTCCCTAGTAGCTGGAAGCGTAGGCGCACGCCACCACACTCAGCTAATTATTATTATTATTAGAGAGGAATTTTCACTTTGTTGCCCAGGCTGGTCTCAAACTCCTGAGTCAAGCAGCCCTCTTTCCCTAGCCTCCCAAAGTACTGTGATTACAGGCATGAGCCACCATACCTGTCCTGAGCGAGTTAGATTTTTTTTTTTTAAAGTGTAAGAATGATGAAAATAGAATCATAGGAGAATTTCTATCTAATATAAAGGTTGCTAGAAATGTTAACTTTAAAATAATTATATATAAAAATAAAAATTCAATTCTTTAGTTCCATTAGCCATGTTTCAAGAGCTGAATATCTATATGTGGCGGGTTAATACTGTATTGTGCAATAGTGATTTATAGAATATGTCCATCATAATAGAAAATTGTGTTAGATTATGTTTACATAGACTAAGAGATCTGGCAGGCAGATTGTTCAGGAAAGAAAGTAATAGAAATTCTAGAACTAAAGCAATGCAATATGCAAAAGAGCCTGAATTAATAATTCAATGGATAAAATGCAGAGAGATCATTACATGGAAGAGAGGGAAGAAGAAACCATCAATAATGATGAAAAGGAGACAAAAACAGAAAATCTGTGAAAAGAGATAGAATAGTACATAATTTTAGATTAGTATTAATCATGAATTTATGTTTGCATATGTTCATATATATGTATATATATGTGTGTATACATATGTGTGTATATATATACATATATACATACACCTCTTGCTGTTTATTCTAGAGAAATGACATGCATATGTGTGCCTGGATGTTTAATCATATTAATCATATACAATTTGGGATCACTAGAAACACAGAAACATCAAAAACGTTCATCATCAAAGCATTAGGTACATGGATTGTTGTATATTCAAAGAATCCTATCGAACATTCAAAATGAATGAACAAGAACATAAATTAGAAAAATGACTCAAGAACATAAACAAATTAGAAAAACAAAATGTACTACAGGTAAATCATGCATGAAGACTATATACTTGGCTTTCTTTCCACACCGATTTCTTTCACTTTCTCTGAAAGTGTGTACATATGTGTGTATATATACACATATATATATATGTATGGGATATACAAATGCCTCCCGCTCTGCCTTGCCACAGGGGTTTTGCACATGCTCATTCCCATTCCGATAGCCTTGCTTCCTTTCCTTTTCACTCTCATATCCCAGATCAGCTATCACTTCCTCAGGGAACATCAGTCCCACCAGATGGGGAAAGGTTTCTTCTTACACACCCTCTGAGAAGGACATTCATTCCTTCCACAGAGTATGCTTCACTTTGTAATTCTCTAATGTCTGACATTGTTGAAGTAATTGTACCAAAAATGCAATTGGTATGACTCTCACCATTGAACCTCCAATGTCTTATACTTTTGCTAATAATGGCTTGTTAAATTAATGGATGAATATAGTTAGACAAATTGAATTTAAAGTGTCTATAGAACACACACATAAGCAGCAGGATATATGGACCAGTTGTTCCTCAGAGTTTTCTGTCTAGAGACAGGGAGTCATGAATAAATAAGGGCTAGCATAGCTAATAGTGTATTTAATTGGAAGAGGCAAAAACAAAGTCAACCAAATGAAAAGGAAACCCAGGGAGTGAAATAAAATATTTGAGTGAAAGAAAATAAAGAAAACCCGATGTTTGTTAAAGGGTTAATATACAAATTGTATATGAAACTACAACTCAATGGCAAAAGAAAAACCTAATTAAAAATGGACAAAGGACTGGAATGACATTTTTCTAAAGAAAACATAAAAATGGCCAATAGGTACATGAAAAAATGCTTCACATCACAAAGCATCATGGAAATTGAAATCAAAACCATAATGAGATATCATTTCACACATGTTAGAATGGCTATTATTTTAAAAGAGACAGAGATAACAAGTATTGGCAAGGGCATGGAGAAAAAGGAATCTTTGTACACTATTGCTGAGAATTTAACTTGGTATGGTCATTATGGAAAACCATATGGAGGTTCCTTAAAAATAAATAAGTAAATAAAAAGTGAACTACTGTATGATCCAGCAATCTCACTTCTTGGTATATATCCAAGGGAAAATATATCAATATCTTGAAGAGATATCTGCACTTCCATGTTTCACTGCAGTATTATTCATAATAGCCAAGATACGAAAACAGACTAAAGTGTCTGCTAACACATGAATGGATGAAAAAAATGTGGTATATACACAGTATAATATTGCTATGAAAAAGAGGAAATCTTGGCACTTGTGACAACATGGATGAACCTGGAGGATATTATGCTAGGTGAAATAAGGTAGATACAGAAAGACAAATACTATATGGCCTCACTTATAAGTGGAATCTAAAGAAGTCAAATTCCCAGAGGCAGAAAGTAGAATGGTGTTTTCCTGGGGCTGGGAAGTTGGAAAAATGGGGAGAAATTGGCCAAATGATATAAATTTCCAATTATAAGATTAATAGGTTTGAGTGATGTAACACACAGCATGGTGTCTATAGTTAATGACACTATGTTGTATAGTTGAAATTTGGTGAGAGTAGATCTCAAGTGTTCTCACCACCCACAAAAAACCAGTAACTGTGTGAGGTGATGGGTGTTTTAATTAGCTTGATTGTGGTAATCACTTCACAACACATAAACATCTTAATTCATTATGTTGTATACCTTAAACATATACAACTTTCATTTGTCAATTATATCTCAATAAAGCCAGAAAAAATAGAAAAACATACCTCTCCTATAATTCAACCTTGATGCCTTGCTCCAGCTGTATTGCACCTGATCCCTTCCCAGGATCTACACTCCCAGCCCTCTGGATTACGTCCCTTTTCTAAAGTATTTCTTCTTTTTTTCCTCATCTCTATTTCCTTACGCTTTTTGTCATTTTCCTGAAATGCCTACCTCTTCCTTCTTTGCATCACTGTCTGTCTAACAATGTATTCCACAGTTTAAAGTTCTGAAACAACAGCAACAACAACAATAAAACCAAAATAGCAGCTCTTAAAGCTAGAAGATTTTTAAATACTGTATTACACAGCAAAACGTAACACAACCTTAACTGCTTCGGTGGCACAACCTGAGCTGGAAACACGGGAGGCAAAACGTGGTGCTGTCCAGTGCTAGAACAGGTGTGGCTTTAAAACGGCATACACGTCAATTATTCTCAAATCCAAATAAATAAATAGAATTCTAAATTTTGCAACATAGATGTCCCCAAATGCTCTGTATACACCTTGTATTGTGTCTTGCGCTTCATAATGATTGATAAATATTGCCATACAGAATGCCAAACCAATGAGTGATTATATGGTTTTATGAGGCTCTGTCAATTTCAACAACAGATAAAATACCTATCTCATGTATGATGCTGGAAGCTAGCCGATATAATTATGAATATTGGGATATTTTTCACCCCAAGAATTTTCCAGTCTAGTGACTAATGCCTACACAGATAAGAAAGACAGTGACAATCTGATGAAGGATGTATGTAGAATAAAAATGACAGAATTGGGGTAAGTGTATAACAAACGCAGAGTAAAGTTCTGTGACATTATAAATGAGAGTAGGTAGGTTTAGAGTTTTCAAAGCAAGAAAAGTAATACATTAAGGAACATATTTGCTTAGAGAAGTATGATTCATACCAGTGTGGAAAAAAAAATAGAAAAAATAGAAAAGCAATTCAGATGATCTAAACTTTATTAGTTTTCTAGGAAGCACTCAGTATGTGATATAGACTGTAGGTACAGTCTGAAGAGTTAAAAGAATGTAACCTTAGAAGTAAAAAAATGCAGAGTGAAGAATCCATTTCCTGTTTTCTGCAGACTTATCTTGGAAAATCTGAAGTATTCATTGTGCAAAGAATGTGGTTACATTGAGGTTACTAATGTTGACACTACTGAAAGGGTAGCCTTTAAAATTGTCCCACAGCTTCATGGGGTACAGCTGCCCATACTTCAATTTTCGTATTTTCAAAGAAACAAAAACAAAAACAAACAAACAAACAGAAAAAACCTTCTAGAAAACTAGTAGTTCTAACACTCTTCTGTGCCAGTTGTTTCTCTAATTTAATCATAGTTACTGGTATTTTCCCTCTTGATTACAAACAATTTGTCTTATTCTTGCACCCTGGGATCTGGACTTGGAGTAAAACACATAGGGATCCAGTGTTAGAGCAAACACTTAGAACGAAAAGACTTCAGAACTGAGAGCCAGGCTGAGGCCTCAGGTCAGATCATTAAAGGGTTGCAGCTTTATTTCTGGAACAATGTATGTACTGTTTATTTACTATTTCCGTGAAATAAATACGACTTTTTCTTTTCATTTAAATATATTTACCATATTTAACTTTAATGTATCTTAAAATAATAAATCGAGTTACTACTTCAAGTCATCATGTTTATTATTAACCTGTCTCCACCATCACCTGCAAAGCTCAGTTAAATATTCACCATCCAATGAGAGCAAGGACTATTCATGTTGATTTTTAAAATTTACTTAAAGTTATGTCTTTTACAATTACCTCAAATTATTTCATTTCTTTTTTAATTGTGTTTTGAAAATATCTAGCTGTGTACTATCAAAAAAAAATTTTCCTTTTTTTTTTTTTTTTTCTTTTTAAGACAGGGTGTCTGTCACCCAGGCTGGAGTGCAGTGGTGAAAGCATAGCTCACTGCAGCCTTGAACACTTGGGCTCAAGCCATCCTCTGTCCTCAGCCTCTTAAGAGTAGCTGGGATTACGGATGCATGTCACCATGCATGGATACGTTTTGTTTGTTTGTTTGTTTTTGTAGAAACGGGGTTCACTATATTGCCCAGGTTGGTCTCAAACTCCTGGCCTCAAGTGATCCTCCCACTTTGGCCTGTTTTTGCTATTTTTGAAAGTTGACTGAACTTAGTTTAGTTAAATAATGAGCCAAATCAATCAAATGCAATTCATAAATAGAAGCAGGCTAATTCATTTGAAAGAATAAAATGAGTGGGTAGGTATATAAATAACTTGAATGTAAATAACAGAAAATCTGTTTCCTTGAATGTAGCCCATTGTTCCTGCCTCTCCGTTGTGTACCTGGACCCTGCCCTTCATCTTGGGCCTCCTCCCTGGAGAAAACTGCATCATGACACCACTAACTTCCAGTAACTGGCATCTGCCTTTCCCTCCTCCCTCTCTCCTTCCCATCTCTACCCCAGTTAAATCCCTAAACTTTGCTGATTAACCGTTTAAACATCCTGTTAATCTGTCCATTTTTTCACTGTGTCTCTTTATTGCTAACTCTCTATTTGAAGCCACCTCACCTTTTTCTCGGAATGTCAGTTATAATGGCCTAGCTGATCTCCCAGTCATTCCAGGCTTGCATCTGTCCAAACTACCCTGCCCTGTGCTGTTTTCTAAACAACAAATTTTATCCTGTTGCTTCCCAGCTACAAACTCCTCAATGACTTGAAAATGCCTTCAGCATATAGCTGAACATGATATGCCTCATTTTATTTCTGTAGCCTCATGATTCCCTTTTCATTGCATATTTCATTGTATATTACAGTCATACTTCCAATTCCTTGAAGTCAGGGAAATTATCTTGTTCAATCTCGTCTTCCCATAACCTAACACAGTGTTTGCTATGTAGAAGGTTTTTAAGATAATTTTTATTTTAAATTTCAGTTTGATGAGTTTAAATCAGATAAATATATGACTTTTTGGCATCCCGAGTCTATTTCTATTCTTTCATTTTAGAGTTTAAGTAAGCTTAGGCTACTATGAGAGTTACTTGAAAACTGTTATCCAGATCCTCTGGAGGTTGAAATTCTGGTAATAGAAGCATCTGGTCCATTGTCAGTTCTAATTTTGCTCAACCCAGTCAGAAATACTTGCTAATAAAGGCTGACTCTTGATACTCCAAAAGTGGCAATTGGATGGGTGTGGTGGCTCATGCCTGTAATCCCAGCACTTTGGGAGGCCAAGGGGGTGTGGATCACTAGAGGTCAGGAGTTTGAGACCAGCCTGGCCAACATGGTGAAACCCCATCTCTACTTAAAATACAAAAATTAGCTGGTTATGGTGGCACATGCCTGTAATCCCAGCTACTCAGGAGGCTGAGGCAAGAGAGTCGCTTGAACCCAGGAAGCGGAGGTTGCAGTGAGTCAAGATCGCGCCATTGCACGCCAGCCTGGGTGACAAGAGTGAGACTCTGTCTCAAAAAAAAAAAAAAAAAAAAAAGGCAATCAACTTTTCATTTCCAGAATATTCCAAAAAATGTTTGCCAGTAGATGAGAACAGATTTGGTACTGTATTTTATTCTGTCTATATTTCCTTGGACTACTGTAACAAATTACCACAAACTTGGTGACTTCAAACAACAGGTATTCATTCTCTTGTGGTTCTGGAGTCTGAACATCTGAAATGAAGGTGTGAATAGGATTGGCTCCTTCTGAGGGCTCTGAGGGAAAATCGAACTCATGCTTCTTCCCTAGTTTTTGGTGGTTGCCAGCAATCTTTGGTATTCTTGCCAGTGGCAACCTAATTCCAACCTCTGTCTCCATCTGTAAACGCATCTCTTCTGTATGCCTGTGCCTGTCTCCAAATTTCCCTCTTATAAGAACATCAGTCATATTGGATTTCAGATCTTTAGCAAACCAGTGTAAATTCATCTTAACTTTATTACATTTGAAAGTACTCTATTTTCAAATAAAGTCACATTCACAGGGCCCAGGTAGAAATGAATTTTGGGGGGATACATTTACTTCTAATTTATTTTTTTGATGAATACAAGGTAAAAAGAGTTGAGTATAAAAATAAAATTAGAAAACTATTTTTAACATGGCATGAGAATATTATTTTCAATGAATTATGTTTGTTAAACTATTTCAATAAAAAAGTGACAAAATCCAAAATTGTAATAAATGTTTAACACCTAATTAAATGCAGGATCCTGAATCACTGACTGACAGAATTATTCTCTCAAATTAGAAATATAGAAATGATCAAGTATAATTTAATATATTTTTTCCGGATATATGGTCATCCTATATCAGCACTAGGCAGTCTCCCACATTGCCTTTCCTTAACAGTAACAGTAAATGCTAATAAAATATGCCTTATCAAATGGAATTATTTTGTGTTCATGGAAATCAAACAATTTGGGAATAAGGGCTCTATCTGGCAACTCAGGAAAACCATTTTTTATTGCTTCATTTAGAAGAGGAAATGGAAATATTGAGTTACAAGAGAAAATGACAGTTTTTTTTTTAAACTATCTTTACATCATGATAAGAAGCTGTGACACTCCCCTATGATGAAGCACTTAAACATTTTAAGGGTATTCATTCACAGTACTGACACATCAATTTGCACTTTTTAGAAGGCAAAAATTAAATGAAGTGCAATCCTGGAATAATTTGCAAATAGCAAAAGTATTGTGAATGGACTGAAACATTCAACAAATACCTATTTAGTACTGACTTTGTGCGAGGCATGGTTCTACTTGTGGGGGATAGTGCAGGAAACAGAGGGACAAAAGTCAGGCTCTCTTGCAACTTGCATTGCCCTAGTCATGCTGAATATTCTCCACCTGCTCCTGTGGCTCCGCTACTCATACTTAACTGAGCTTTGAGCTCTGGGAACTAAGTACTGCTTCACTGTCTATACTCTGGATGCTTTGACCAATAAAAGGCAAAGACAGCACATCAGAAGTTGGAGGAGAGATCAATCTGACTGATTTCTCAGGATCCTTCCCTGCTGAGGCATAGCTTGGCAGTGCCTGGTTTCTGCTACTTAAGGCCACAGAAATTACACATCTAACAGGTTCAAGTGTCTGTCCTTACCCTTGCTCCTTTAGACAGTGGAAATATCGTTAGTCCAACTAGCTTTCTTGTAACTTGTGAAATTCTTGAAAACTGCTTACATATTTATAAATATCCATTTTGTTAAATTCTCTTTAATTATCCCCTTTGAATATGCCTTCTCTTTCCTAAAGAACCTTAAATGATGCATGGGGTTAGAAAGGAAATATAAATACATGAGATATTTGAAAAAAAGACATTTTAGCAGATGCTATCAGCAACCCATCCCTATCTCCTTGGCTTTCTCCATTCTTGGGTATGCTTCCTATCAACAACTCTTGAACTGAGCACTCTCTTTGGCTTCTACAGTTTGCCAGGCTTAAAGATAAAGTAGATTGGGCATGCTAGAAACTAACGCATTCCTTCCACTTCCTTCTCCAGAGCAGCCATCAACCAATAACTGGCAGATGGAATGGACCAAATTCTCAGCTTCTTGGAACCTTGGTTGGAACTACTCTGGGTCATATTCACCCTATCCTTCTGAGTTTCCTACCGAGCCTAGGCACCTGGTGCCCACAGCAGTATGCCGCTTGATAACAAAACTTTATTGGCTCCCTGTCTTCCCTGCCATATTTTTCCACTCCAGTGTTGACGATTCCTAGGATTACCTCAGCAAATACACATTCTCTCTCACACACATATATACACACACCCATACAAACACTACACAAACTCACATTTTTGTGCAATAGGAAGCTCTGGAAGATTCTGAGGAGAGGAGAGATGCACACTTTTTAGACTACAATGGGCCCACTCTAGATATTGTGTTAACAGAGATTTGAAGGGTTCTGAGGGCAGACACACTGAGACTCTTTAGGGAGGTTAGTTCATCTATAACGCTAGTAGACCATTGCAAGAATCTACAGGAAAGATGATAAGGGATTGCATCTTTGCCATGATGCTATGATGAGATTGCTTTTTAGATCATCTGATCAATATTTATTAAAATATATTATGTGTCAGTTTCTAGACTAGAAGTTAGCAAGAAGGATACTGTCCTCATTTTAGAGGTAAGGACATTGGGATTAGGAAAGTAAAGTAAAATATGCAAATTCTCAGACACACAGTCCAAATCTGCCCAGAGCTTTACCCTCTCCACCACACTGTCAGGAAGGTGGCCATACATTAGACTGAGTAGAGAGGTAAAGGCGGAAGACAGCCTGCAATGAACTGACAGAGAAAACTACATAGGGAAGTAGAAACAATGAAATCAGGAAATTTGGCAGAAAAAAAAGATGGAGTAATTACAAGGCATAAGGTAGCTTTTTTCTTTTATTTTGTTTTCTTATTCTCCTCTTTAACCTGAGAGAAACCTATTCTTGTTTACGTGCCTAGCAAAAAGCAGCACTGGACAAGACACTTGGTGTTACATTAATGAAAGGGAATAATGGATCAAGGAAGGCTTGGTAGCAAAAAGAAGTTAAAATATATCTAAGAAACGTATTTTAAATCATAAATAACTTGTAAGTATCTGCAAATATATGTTTATTATAAAATATTCAAATAAGAGAAATGTATAGAAAAAACCCTATGCCCACATTTACCCCATTTTCTACAATCCCCAATATTATTGCTATCTTTAAAGTAACCACATTTTAGTGTGTACCTCTTCAAATATTTGGGTGTATGCATATGTGTTCACATTTTTGCATAAAGTGGGTCACAACAATGCAGTGTCTTTGCAGTTTGCTTTTTTTTACATAATGTATCCTTGACGTTCTTCCATATCAGTACATGTGAATCTAATTATATTCTTACTAGTTTAATTATAGCATCAGCTGCACAATTATACTACTTTAATTATCAATCACATTTTAAATTTAGTTTTAATAAGCTTTTAATTTTAAAATAGTTATAGATTTACCAAAAAATTACTAAGATAGTACAGAGACTTCTATACAGCCCACATCAAATTTCTGCTATTAATATTTTTCATGAGTATGGTATATTCTTTATAATTAATTAATCAATATTGATATATTATTAACTGAAGCCCACACTTTATTCAGATTTCCTTAGCTTTTCTGTAGCATCCTCTTTCTGCTCCAGGATCCCAACCACAATAATATATTGCATTTGGCTGTCATGTCTCTATAGGCTACTCTTGGCTGTGAGAGTTTTGCAGATCTTCGTGTTATTGATGACCGTGATAGTTCTGAGAAGGACTTGTTAGGTATTTTGTAGAATGCCCCTCAATTGGGATTTGATTGATGTTTCTCTCATGATTAGACTGAGGTTATGTGTTCTGGAGAAGACCACAGTGGAAAAGTACCATTTTCATCACACCATTTCAATGACATGTTATCAACAAGACATATCACTGTTGATTTTCACCTTGATCACTGGCTGGGGTAGTGTTTGTCAAATTTCTCCACTGCAAAGTTACTCTATTTTTTTTTTTTTTTCCAATTCTCATATGGTGCATTGGTCAGATCTCTCTTAGAGGGATAGAACTGATAGTATAGATATACATATATATAAAGGGGAATTTATTAAGTATTAGCTCACATGTTCACAAGGTCCCACAATAGGCTGTCTGCGAGCTGCGGAGCAAGGAGAGCCAGTCTGTGTCCCAAAACTAAAGAACTCGAAGTCCAGTGCTCGAGGCCAGGAAGCATACAGCACGGGAGAAAGATGTAGGCTGGATGCTAGGCCCTTCTCTCCTTTCATATTTCCCTGCCTGCTTTATAGTCACTGGCAGCCGATTAGATTGTGCCCACCAGATTAAGGGTGGGTCTGCCCTCCCCAGCCCACTGACTCAAATGCTGATCTCCTTTGGTAACACCCCACAGACACACCCAGGGTCAATATCCCGCATCCTTCAATTCAGTCAAGTTGACACTCAGTATTAACTGTCACATATGGCAGTCTTTGGAAAGAGGGCCCTGTGCACAGCCCATACTTAAAAAACAAGGAGCTATGCCCCATCTCACTGAGGGCAGAGTATCCACATAAGCTATTTGGACTTCTTCTGACCAGAATATTTATCTATTTTTCCGATTTATGTATTTACACATCATTTATTGTTAGTATGAATTCATAGATATTTATACTTTGAGTTACAAATCCAATATGACTGTGTTTTTTTCTGTTGCTCAAATTGCTACAGCTTTTGTTGAGAGCTCCTTCAGTTGGTTTCTTTGTCTCTGAGCATATCCCCATCACTGAGTGTTTGGGGGTATTTTTGTTTGTTTTGTTTTGCTTTGCTTTAGTACTTCCTTACTTCAGTGCTCCCACCCTCCCCACCCTCGGAGAGCTTGTAATATAGTTAGATCCTTTTGTCACATTCTGCATTCTATCCAGGGATGCCCTTGACCCCTATATAATTGCTTTTACAAAAACATTTGCATATACTAAGGAACACTTTTTATGTTTTATAGTTCAATTGATTTTGACAAGTACATAGTAATACGTATCACAAATTATAGTCTCATATAGAACATTTTCTGCAGGCTAAGCAATGCCCTGTGCTTTACCACTCTCACCCCACCTTGAAACCCTGGACACTATTGATCTGTTAACAATTTCTATAATTTTGTCTTTTTCAAAATGTCATGTAAACTAAATAATGCGGTATGAAGCCATGGCCTTTTCAGCCTGCTTTATTTATTTTATTTTATTTTATTTTATTTTATTTTATTTTATTTTATTTTATTTTGAGACGGAGTCTCACCCTGTTACCCAGGCTGAAGTGCAATGGCGCAATCTTGGCTCACTGCAACCGCTGCCTCCCAGGTTCAAGCGATTCTCCTGTCTTAGCCTCCTAAATAGCTGGGATTACAGGCACAAGCCACCATGCCCAGCTAATTTTTTGTATCTTTAGTACAGATGGAGTTTCACCAGGTTGGCCAGGCTGGTCTCCAACTCCTGACCTTGTGATCCGCCCACCTTGGCCTCCCAAAGTACTGGGATTATAGGCGTGAGCCACCGTGCCCTACCCAGCCTAGTTTATTTCACTTAACAATATGTACTTTAAGACTTAGCCATGTGCTTAGGGGGTTTGATAACTCCTTACTTTTTATTGTTGAATACAATTCCATTGCATCAAAGTATAATAGTGTGTTTATTTGCCTAATGAAGAACATTTTGGTTGATTCCAAATTTGGCTATTATGAATATAGCCACTATAAACATTTACCTGCAGGTTTTGGTGTGGTCATATGTTTAAAAAACATTCAGTAAATACCCAGAAGCATGACTGCTGGGTCAGATGATAATACTATGTTTACCTTTGTTGGAAACTGCCAAGCTGGATCTTCCAAAC
Organism: Theropithecus gelada; assembly: GCF_003255815.1. Lineage (NCBI taxonomy): Eukaryota > Metazoa > Chordata > Mammalia > Primates > Cercopithecidae > Theropithecus > Theropithecus gelada. The sequence goes on along the minus strand of NC_037685.1, from coordinate 31,851,536 downwards.
TGACTGTATCATTTTACATTACTGTCAGCAATGAATGAGATTTTCTGTTGTTCCATATCATCAGCAATTGGTATTTTTGGATTTTTGGATATTAGCCATTCTAATACGTGCATATCTGGTTGTTGTTTTAATTTGCAATTCCTTAGTGACAAATTATTAGAGTATATTTTCGTGTGCTTATTTGTCATCTGTATATCATTGTGGGTAAGATGTCTGTTCAGATCTTTTGCCCACTTTTAAATTAGGATGTTTGTTTTTTTAGTGAGTACTTTATATCCTAAAAGAGGCTGTCATGTTATATGCAATCAATATGTACTCTAATGAGATGAACACAACTGGTTGCAGTACTACGTAAATAATAATGATACTCTCCCCTTGGAACAAGACATGATTTGTCATGTTTTTCTTTCATCATATCAGAGCCTGAAAAGTGCCTGGATCCCTAACAGAAATATTCAATAAGTATTTGTTGAATGAATGAAAAAAATAGATATTCTATCATATATTCTACTTAAATTTCACTACAGTAAGAAGAGTTCAGAAGTGTTAGCTTCCATTATTCTCAAAGATACCATGTGGCCTGTATGGCAGAAATGTCTCTTCAGAATATTTAGCCTTTGATTCTATAATGTACTCAAAAACAATTTTTATGTTAATGCCTGAACTTGGGAACTCTATTATTATAATTGTATATCAGATTAGAGTTCAAAATCTGCTTGAGGTTTGATGATCTCACAGCATTTTCTTGGTGTCCAGAATCAGAGCAGAACCAAGATTCCTTGTCATGTCTCTAACTAGAGAGGAGGAATTTTCTAGTCCCTGTCAACTGAGGGTGCTGCATTTATTCCTGGGCCTATGTAGGCAGCTTAGATTAATCTTTTTGCTTGAAAACACATACAAATCTCATTGCCTGGCCCTGCAACAGGAGCACTGACATTCAAGCACCTGGAGGATCTCAATACATGCAGAAATGCACTTGATAAAATTCAACCTTTGTTAGTTACACTTATAAAGATCTTAGCAAATCAGAAAGCTAAGGAACACTTTTAAGTTGACAAAACCTACAGTGAATATAATACTAAATCGTGAAGGACTGAGGAATACCCCCTAAGGTTGAGAACAAGGTAAGGATGCCTTTTCTCACCATTTCTATTCGACATTAGGCTGAGGTCTTAGTGAAAATAACAAGGGAAGAAAAAGTGATAGAGGCATGCAGTCTGGGAAAAACAAAACTGTCTTTATTAACAGATGTTATACTTAGCTGTTTAGAAAACCTCAAAAAAACTACAGAAAAGCTAAACTGATTTAAAAGTGAAATTTCCAAGGTCATAGAATGCCAGGTTTATATATATACATACACACACACACACACACACAAACACATACACAGATATATATATTTTACATATATATATGTTTATATTTAAAAAAAATCACACCCTTGTATAGGAGCTAAAAATAACTGAAAATTGAAATTAAAAAATATAATACCATTTGCAATATATCAAAAACATGAAATTATTCAGAATAGATCTAGTAAAATATAAGCAAGCTTTGTGTACTGGAAATTAAAAATCATTGCTAAAAAAATCAACATAAAAATAAAGCAAATAAAGCAATGGAGAGATACACTATGTTTATGGAATAAAAGACTAAATATTATTAAATCTCAATTCTACCCAAAACTGATTTCTACATTCAATTCAATCCCTATCAAAATCCCATCAGGTATTTCTGTTGAATTGACAAGCTGATTCTAAAACTTATATGAAAATGCAAACCTTGAGAAAGAATAATTAAAACAATATTTTAAAGGAACAGATGTGGAGGATTCATATGGTTTGATTTAAAGTCACACTATAAAGCTATAGTAAGAAAGATAGGGTTGCATTGAGGTAAAGTAAGACTTAGATCAATGGAACAGAGTATAGAGTCTAAACATAGATCCACACATATATAATCAGCTAGTATTCTACAATGATTGATTTTCAATGGTGAAAGAAGAGACTTTTTTACAAATGATGCTTGAGTAACTTGGTGATCACATGAAAAAAGATAAGTGTTGATCCTCACCTTTCTTGTTATAAAAATATTAAGCTGAAATAGATCAGAGGCCTGAATGTAACATGTAAAACTCTAGAACTGCTAGAAGAAAATATCTGAGAAAATCTTTACGAACATGGTTAGGAAAAGATTTCTTAGATAAGGTGAGAAAACGGGATAAATAATAAAAATAAAAATTAGAAATATTGGACTTTATAAAAATTAAGAACTCCTGTTCTTAAAAATCAGCATTAAGAAAATTAAAAGATAATCCACAGGATGGGAGAAAATATTTGCAAATGATACATCAGATAAGGAATTTGTATCTAGAATATACAAAGAATTCTTACAACTCAATATTAAGAAGCCAAACAATTTGGTTAAAAAAATTAGGTAAAATAGTTGAAAAGACACTTCACCAAAAAACAGTGATAGCGATGACAAATAAAAAGATGATCAACATTTTAATCATTAAGGGAATCCAAATTAAAACCATAAGGAAATATCACTTTTTATTGTAACATTTAAAATAAAAATAAAGATAAGGTAACAAAACCATGTTCTGTAAGGATGAACAACCAAACTCTCATGTTTTTGATGAGAATGTAAATTATTACAGCCACTTTGGAAAACAGATTAGCACTTTATGTTATAAACTCATATATGCACTTATTGTATGACTGAACAATTCCATGTCTAGGTTTTTACCAAGGACAATGCAATACATATAAAGACAAGACTTACTTAAAAACCATTACGCTAAATAAAAAAGTTAGATTTAAAAAACGTCTTCAAGTATGATTTCATTTATATGAAATTCTAGAAAGCACAAAACTACAAGGGCAAAAATTCATTTAAGATTCCCAGTCAGGAGTTCAAGACCAATCTGGCCAACATGGTAAAATCCTGTCTCTATTAAAAATGCAAAAATTAGCCAGGCATGGTGCTGGGTACCTGTAGTCCCAGCTACTTGGGAGACTGAGGCAGGAGAATCATTGGAACCTGGGAAGTGGAGGTTGCAGGGAGCTGAGATCGTGCCACTGCACTCCAGCCTGGGCCCAGAAGCTGGGCATGGTAGAAAGGAAATGACTTTAAATGGGCACCAGAGGAGTTTCTGGCTGAGATTCTTTTAAAGTTTGAATGTTGTAGGGCCTATGTAACTATGCTTTTATCAAAACTTGTTGAATTGTGCAAGTAGAATTAGTGAATGTCACCTTCTGAATTTCTACTACAATAAAGTTGAATAAAAAGAGACTCCCAAACCTGTATTTTTGAGAGCCTATTTCTGAGTCATAAGTCCAACAAAGTTTACCTTGTATGGTTCTCATTTGTCATGCAATCTCACCTCCTTCCATTTTTTCACAATATCTATGGGTTTCCATTTCCATTTCTTTTCCGTGAACTCCCAGCACTATGCACCATTTTTATAATTCTCCACCATGTTAATTGCAACAGAAAGCATTTTACATTAGCTCAACTAACCATGTTCCAAAAACAGATGTTCTGTTTTATAGCATATACTGATTTATATATTAATATATTACAATATTTTGTGCATATATATTCTCATGACAAAATTTTGAGTGACATAAAAGAATAGGAAGAGGAAAGTAAAGATCTACCTTTTCTCCCTCCAGTCAAATCCTTCAACTGGGGGCAACTGCTGTTAATACATAGTTTCCTGAACATTTGCATAAATAGGGCAGTTGTATAGTAGGACGACATATCTTTTGTCACATGGCATTATGTCTTAGGGAACTTCACATATCAGCTTATATAGATAGATTTCAATCTTGTGATTGTGATGTGTACAAAATAGAGCAAATATACTGTAATTTGTTTAGTCATTTCTCTATTGTTGAACACTTACTTAGGAGTTTTCCAATTTTGCTAGTTTCCATTGCAGTGTCAAAATAGATACTATTAGATATTTATTTCTAAAGCTAGCAGCAAAGGTACAGGTATTATATCTTGAGCTCACCTCTTATCTAAGTAAATAGCCTGTTATGTGCTAGGTAGGTAATGTACCTGTGTATGAATAAAAACCCATCACAGAAATCAGCAAGGAAATCCTTCTTCTTAAACACTAGATGAGATTGCTTCAAGCTTTCAATGCACACTTTCTTAAAAATCCTCATCAGGATTTTAATAAATTATCAGTAGGGTTATAATTTTGTAGTAATCCTCCTACCTTCAATGCTTCCTCTGATTTAACTTAGTTTCAAAATCATGCAACTGTTCCACGTGTAGGGTTCTTTTTGTAATTATTTTGGCCAGTCATGTAACAAATGCAGCATTTTCCTTAGTGGTCATTAAAACAAAATTCTTACATATGCTGTGTGTGTTGTAACAGATCTTATTCAAGTTTTCAAGAGTCAGAAAAATGTATATAAGTGACCACTGCAGCACTGCAAACACCTAAAGTTGTGTGTTAGCCATCCTCCTTAAAATCATAAAGTCCCTTGGCCTGGTCTGGATTCTAGCTTCAGTCTCCTGTCATCTGTTGCAGACTGTATTTCTACTTCTCTTTCTCATTTATTCTTCACCTCTTTTCTCTCTTCTCTGTTTCTTCTATTTGAGGAACAACAACAATAACAACAACATATTTTTCCCACTTCTCTACACAGAACATTTAAGCTCCCCTCGGCTAAATTGTCTAACTACAAATTTAACTCAGCACACTTTACAAACTCAAGGGCTGGGCTAAAACATAAGTGTTTGAGTAGTAGCCCATATGTAGTGGTCTACAAATGTCGGCCATTTGTAATGGCCTCACATGATTTAGTAGACAGAGATGGTGTCCTCTTCAATCTCTATCTGGTTGAGGGTGCAGGGAGCTCACAGTCTAATAATGTACAGACCTGCTGAGACACCAATGGACTACCATGTAATGGAAGAAGAGTCGAGGGAACATTGAGCAGGCTAGGATTATTTCTGCTTTGAGGTATTCTCCAAGACTGCCAAGAGGAGGCTATACCCAAAGATGAGTTACATGAGTCACAGGTGAGGATGGTTTTCTATGAAAGGCAGAAGCCCTGTAAATTTGAGAAGGAAAATACTCTGGGAGACATCTGCTACCCTGCTGATCAACAGTCTACTCAGTAAAATTTCACTCTTTTTTTTTTTTTTTACTTCAACAGTAAATTATCAACCTAACGTAGGTGGGCCCTACCTTTCACAGCAAGTGCGCACTACTGTTCAGGTAGACCCAAAGCACAGGAAAAGCAGAAATAGTGCCATTGCCATTATATACCTATGTTATATTACAATCCTTAGCTTCCATTTTTGAAATATCTTTTTCTGTCAATACCAGCAGTGAAAATGAGACTATGTGCACAGGTTAAACATGCTTTGAAGAGCTACAAATCTGGTAACAGAAATGAGAAAAAATTTCAGATCTGAGAATAATTTCAGTTGTCTATTTGACTGATCAGGAGTCATGGCACAGAAAGGAAAAAAAGAAGGTAAAATTAAAGAATACGTCCAGATGAAAGAGAATTGCTGCATGCCTACTACTCCCTTTCTACCCAAAGTGCCAACATCTCTTATTAAATAAATGCATTTTACTTTATTTATAGAAAAGGATACTCTTGAACTAGGAACTTCATTTCTATGATACCTGGGAACAAAATAAAAAACATAACTACAAAAACTACAATATAAAAGCTACCGTAGAAACAGAACATATGAGTCAAAACATTTCAGCTGAAGAAATTCTTCCCCTCGAACCAACTAAGAAGTAAAATAAACTGCAGTAAAACTCTCCAGACTGAATTAAATAGCCTCAAATAAGCATCTGAAGATAATAAAATTCAAGAAATTTAACACTAAAGTAATATTTTCATCTAATCTGTGTAGTCCGTATTCGATGTCTAGAATCACATACGGCATTCAGTTTTTATAACTTGTTCACCTTCTTTATTCTATCAGGGTTTCTCTGCCTTTCTTTATCGTAGCATTGGGAGTTTTGAAAAATTCAGGCTAGTAATTTTACAGGATGTTTCCTCATTTGAGCTTGATTAATGTGTTCTTGTGATTAGACTCGGTTGTACAGCTGCAAGTGGAAAAATGCAGCAGTGATGTGGTGTCCTTCTCGGGGTACCACATCCCCAAATACTAGACATCTACATGCCTCTTATTGGTGAGGTTACTTTGCATCAACAGGTCAAGGTGTCATTTGCATTCTCCACTGTTTAGTTAGTACTTTTCTCCTTGTAATGAATAGCAATCTGTGATGAGGCACTTTGAGAACATGCAAGCAGCCTGCTTCTCATCCAGCTCTTCCCAAAGATTAGTATTCTCATGATATTTCTTGCCTGAATTATTCTTTACCACCATAACCATGGGAAGAGTTTTCAAATGGTATCCCCCACCCCATTCCCCCCTCCCCCACCACCCCATTACTCCTTCTTTCACATATATCAGCTGACACACTAATTTAAAGTAACATTCTCTTTTCCCCTCTGCTTATTTATCCATTTATGTATGCATGTATCTGTTTGTTTGCTTATTATAATAGATGAATAATTTCCTGCTTTATTTAATCATTACAATCCATTGCAATCCCCGTTTATTTTGATACTCAAATTGTCCCTAGATTTGGTCAGTGGGAACCCCTCCAAGCTACTGCCTAGTTCTTTTTGACATGTCCCCATTGTTTTCTTGAGCACTTTCTTTCTTTCTGGCACAAAAAGGTCTTCCACATTCATCATGTACCTTCTTTGTCACAGCCTTGGAAGCAGACATTTCTCCAAGAGGCTGTTGTTCCTTTCAGTAGGGACAGGTATTAAAAATCATCTGGGACCAGGCGCGGTAGCTCAAGCCTGTAATCCCAGCACTTTGGGAGTCCGTGGCGGGCGGATCATGAGGTCAGGAGATTGAGACCATCCTGGCTAACACAGTGAAAGCCCGTCTCTACTAAAAATACAAAAAATTAGCTGGGCGTGGTGGCGGGTGCCTGTAGTCCCAGCTACTTGGGAGGCTGAGGCAGGAGAATGGCCTGAACCGGGGAGGCAGAGCTTGCAGTGAGCCGAGATCGCGCCACTGCACTCCAGCCTGAGCGACAGAGTGAGACTCCATCTCAAAAAAAAAAAACAAAAAAACAAAAAAACAAAAAAACAACAAAAAAAAACAAACAGAAAAAGAGAAAACAAAACCATCTGGGCACAAAGTTAGCTTATGGCTCTTAAGGTATTAGTGCTTCTTTTGTGGGTAGAATTAGGAGAAAAATAATACATATGTGTATATATACACATACATACACACATGTATATACATGCAAATATGTATGTACATTGTGCATACATATATATCTGTCTCATACTGAGACTCTAGTCTCTTTGCTTAGCTACATTTGACCTAGCGGCCAATTTCAGCCAGAATTAGGAGAGGGAGGAGATGAGGGAGGAGGGAGAGTGAGAGAGAGGGAGAGAATTAAGTCCTCAGGATCAATTATAAAGTAATTTCTAGAAGCAGTGAGTAGGAGTGGTTGCATTTTACTTCTGGACTCTGAGCATTAACTTTTCCCATTCATGTCTATGAAGATGTTTTCTGTTCAAACGCTAACCTTGAACTGGGCTTTGATGTGGGGAGGGAAGAGTTTTCAATTCATCTGCACCCATTTGCTTGTCAATGTCTCCTGCATTTTACTATATCCTAGAAAACCCCTACCCAGGTACAGATAGCTGGTTTTTGCTCACTTAGCTTTGGAAATAAAAATTATAAGGTAGAATTGAAAAGATAACGTTTGAATAAATGGTTTAAAAATGCCCAGACCACCTAAAAGAAAAATGGACATCGTACAGATTATGTTATCATGCCCACAGATCACTGTGATAAATAAGACTGCACGAACAAACCTTGAATAGTGCACTGTTCTGTGACCAATTCATTTGCCATTTCAAGATATGCAGCCACTCAAAGGATTTAAATCAGGAAGGATTTCACAGAATCTATGATACAGTCTTTTGTAAAACCACTTTAGATAGTCATTTTACTTTTTCATTTTATTTTTAGCAAGCACAGAACAGGTGGGAAACACAGCTTAGCTGGAATGGAACAAAGGAAGATTTGATAGTTTTTTAGAGGCTTTTACAGTAGAATCTATTCTTTAATGGATAGCATTATGAGAGAAAATAAGGTTATAATGGAATAAAAAGTGATCTAATGCTCATCATTGAATTTAGTGGATATGTTACAAGATTATTTCTAAAATCTTTTGTAGATAAAACTAGATGCCTGTCTTGATTCTGTGACTGGTATTACTCTATCATAATTTCTGAGCCCTTTACTAAAAATGTTTTACTGAACATACTAAAGGATATTATGTAAAAGATAGTGAGCTATGGTGCAAGATACTGTGCAACATGCCCCCCCCCCAATATTATGACTACCTCTCCACCTATTTATACATAGAACTTATGTGGTGTAAACAGATTGGCAAATACTATAATTATTATAAAATGATTTTTCAAAATCTGTATTTGTATCTAACAAAAGACTAAAAAACGAATGTGTCAAAATAAAATGTAAGAATTTCATAAGTCTTTTGTGCCTAGAAATTGCTGAGATGTAAACCTTTTTTCATGAATGCTTTCTCTACTGACTCCTCTTCCCTCCTGAGTTGATGAGTACTCTGCCCCTTGTTCTTTGTGCTAAACAAAGACAAAAGTGAATGGTGATGGTCCCTGAGAAATAACTAGATTACAAATATTATTGCATTATCTTTCATAGAAGCCTTAACATTCAGGGGATGGTAATTCATAGGTAGATATAAAATATTTAAGGAAACAACAAAGAAGACATTTCTGTAGAACTTAGAGAGAGACTAAGAAGATCTGAGAAAGGAGGAGTATAAGAGAAAACAGGACGCTGACTTGTGGATGTGGGGAAGAGCCCCTAAAGATGGGTCTGAATTACAGGGACTGCAGCCAGGTGAGTGGGTAATCCTGTGTTAGAACCATCCTGAGGCTCACAGTCTTCTCACTCTGGACCAAGGTAACCATTCATTCCATCACTTGTGGTGAGGATTTAGCATTCTTTTCAGCCATCTCATCTTCATTGACCAAGAGAAGGTTTCCTTTTCTTTACCTCTGCCTCATTTTATTTATTTATTTTTTCATGTAGATTCGCCTCAAAGCAACGTTCAGGTCAGTAGAAAGTCCAAGAAAATAAGAGACTCTGGACACTCATTAGGCTGAGGAGAACTCAATTTACTAAATATATTTTTTTTTCAGTAATTATTCTTTCATACATTATTTTCTGAAAACTTTTCTCTCTCCTATCCTTTGGGGAATCCAATTACCCTTATAATAAGCCACTGAAGTTATCCCACTGATGTTCTCTTACCATTTTTTTTTTCATTTCAGTTACTTTCTATTGTTAAACAATTATAATCACTGTTTTTTGTACTGCCATTGCTAATCTGCTTTTGATTTCTTCCAGTATAGTTTTCATCTAAGACATTATGTTTCCATGTTTGTTGGATTAATCTCTATAAGTTGATTTCACATTTTGCTCTCTCTTCAATGTCTCTCATTTGATGCTTTCCTCTACCTTTTCAAACACAGATACCTGTTTTTATGTCATTATCTACTAATTTTAGCAACTATGTCATTGTGAGTCTATTTCTCTTGATTTTTTTTCTCTTCAATATGGTATCATATTTTTCTGCTTACTTGTATGTCTGATATATTCTTACCTTATTTTGTGCTGAATAGTTAAGCTTTATTCTGGGATGCAGTTAAGTTACTTAGGAATAATTTGCTTGTGTTGAAGTTTGCATTCAAGCTTTGCTTGGTAAGACCAGAGCACTTTTTAGTCTAGGTAGAATTTTTTCCACATTAGTGAGACAATACCCTTCTGAGTATTCTAACTGATTCAAGATTTTTCAACTCTGGCTAGTGGAAACACAAACTACTTGTCACCGTATGTGAATTCTGGAGATTTTTCTGCCTTCTCTTTCTACTGGTTCAGTATTAACTGGAAGATTCAATAAATCTGTGCATCCCCTGAAACTCTCTGAAGCTCTCTCTGTGGGTACTTTTCTGATCTCTGTTACTGTTCTCTGCAAATTCTTGCTGCCTTCTCTTTCCCTAATTCTCATCTCTCAGATGGAGAACTAAGTTTTGCAATCAATCAGCTAAATTTAATGATCAGATTTCTCTTCACAAAATTCATTTTTTTTTTCAGGAATCTGGAAAGTGAATTGGAATGGATAGGACTATTAGGAGATACTACACTCCAGACTAAGAATTTTGAGGGTCGTAACAAAGGCAGTGCAGTGAGAGTGAGGAGGTGGTCATGGGTTAAACTGCTATTTTGGGGCGGGGGGAATAGATAAGAGTTGGTTCTCAATTAGTTGTGAGGGGAAAAGAGAAAGTCAGGCTGGCTCCAAAACTCCTGGCCCAGGTGACTGGTTGAGAATATGGGCTATTCATCAAAATAGGAAACACATGAGGGAAAAGACAATGTTGCACATGGAAGAAGGATAATGAGTTCAGTTTTCCACGTAGTAAGTTTCAGATGCACATGAGATATCCAAGGGAGAATATATAGTCAGTAATTTGGTTTCATTCAATTTTCACTAAGTACCTACCATATATCAGGAACTTTGGTAGGAACTTGGAAGTGAAGGATACATAAGATGCAGTACCTTCCATTGGTGTGGAATACAAGAGATCTGAAGCAATATATAAAATTATGGACAATGGTTGTAAGTATAAAAGTTAGGAAGTGAAGAAGGGTATAAAACAAAGGTTTTACACTGTTTCATCCATAAATAAAGCCCCCAGTACATTTTCAGAGACTTTTGACCTCCACTTAATACAACATTCAGGTTAGCTCTGACTCTCAGCCAAAGTAATTTTCTGCTTCTGCTTCAAAGCATAAGGTAAGAAGCAGGGAGGGAACTGCTAAAGGCAGTTATATTTTCAGTAGTGTGAAGTGACTGCTGACAACTTGACAAGAAGGACAAAGACACAAAATACAGAGAGCATAGCTAAGCTCAGCAATATAGTCCTATATATATCAAAAGCTCTGTGTTTACTGATGTATTGCAAACCAAGATGATAATGAGTTTTTATGGTGATACCTCTTCACCATCAAGGAGAATTTTCACTATGTCTACTTATTTTATGCAATAAATGTTTGGTGCAAAACGAATGCTTAATAGATTTTTATAACTTGATTTCTTACAAATGCTTAGTTGACACATTAAAACATAAAAATATATTTCTACAATACCACAAACTAGGAATACTGGTTGGAGATCATCCAAACTTCAGTAGAAAGGTTAATTAATAAAAAGGCAGATGAGAGGCTCACATAGAACAGTGAAGCTTTCTGGAGAAAGAAGAGTAGATGACATTTTAATTTATTAACTCTATAATTCATCTCCATCTGTCTTGGCCATTATTGACCATGGCCATTGCGAAAGACCTGACTTAAAAATGGTCATGATCATTTTATTTCTTCAAATTTACCATTATTTCCTTTTATTCTGCATTGATTTGAGGCCTAGAATTCCAAGAAGTTCAATACAGGTGAAAAAATTCAAGTGAATGAGGATGCGCTTTATGTTTAGGAATGTAAGCTTGGCAGAAGGAAGGCGTTAAGCTTGGTAAAGATATGTATCACTTCTAATTATCTACAATTGATAAAAGGATGGATCTATTAAAAAGCCTTCTGCCTGAGATCTGTTGAGAACTCTACCGATAATCAGATGGGCTTATAGGTTGAAATTTTCTCCCAAAGTTCATGTGTTAGAAACTTAATCAGTCCCCAGTGCTATAGTGGTGAGAAGTGGGACCTTTAGGAGAGGATTAAAGCGTGAGGGCTCTGGCCCTATACACAGATTAATGCCATTCATTATCTTGGGAGCAGGTTCCTGATAAAATAATCAGTTTAGCTGCCTTCCCTTCTGTCTTGTGAACACACTTTCTTGCCCTTTCAACTTCCACCTTCCACTTTCTGCCATAAGACAAAGAAATAAGAAATCCCTCTCTACATGCTGGTACCATGCTCTTAGTCTTCTGAATTTCCAGAAATATGAGCCAATAAATTTCTGTTTTTAACTGACTTACGCGGTCTCTGGTATTCTGTTATAGCAGCATGACATGGGCTGAGACAGATGGATAGAGAGGGAACCGAGATAAACATATATACTCTGTTTATGGGATATCAAAAGAATGTGTAGGTCCTGCCTTATTTAAAGATAAGTATATACACTTATACACACAGCACATGATAATTTCAGAAATGTTTAACAATGTAATAAGAAAACAGAAAACATCAGATAAAAGGTTTATCTGTGAACAAAATAATTATAAGAAATATAAATGTATATTTCAGGTAAAATATTTTACTGTGTTAAAATATTTTAAAATATTTAAGAGTAAAATATTCTAAAATATGTGACAGTAAAATATTGTAAAATGGAAAAACAATATAAAATATAAAATACAGCAATTTTTTTTTTCTGACTGATTACAGGGCAAGAAAAAGAAAGATGAATTAAGAAAGCATTGTAAGGAAACTTAAAATATTAAAGGAGCACTACAGGCTGCATTAGAACCAATGGAGAAAAGAATTAAAGCTATAGAATAATAAGTGATGTCAATGAAAATTTAGGACTTTTCCTTAGGATCCAAGGGAAAGGAGCAAAGAGACAGTGAGAGATAAGAAAGAAAAGGACATATATGGGGGAATAAAAACATATACCCCAGGTACACAAAATCAGTGTTTCTAGAAAATAAAAAAGAGAATAAATGAAGAGCTAAGAATAAATGAAGAGATAGTTTTCAAAGTGTACAAAATTTTGCTTAGGCAGGATGAATATATTTTGGAGATCTAAGTACAGAATGGCAATTAGAGTTATAAAAGTAAAATTGGAGAAAGAATCTAATAATCAATATAAGAAAACTCTCTCCACCCAAGGAAATACCGATTCAGGATATCAAAGCAGATTACTGAATAAAGACAAAATAAATAAAAAGAGAATATCACCAAGATACAAAAGTCCTCACCTTTTTATTCTAGTCACTTCCCCTATTCCAGTAATAGATACCAGCGTTCACCAGTATTTTGAGTAATACCTATCTAAACTTCAGGAACAGATAATTCCTTTGATAATTAAAATGTTTCAGAACATTTGCAGAGAAAGTTAATCTTGGAATTATGCTTATGAAATCAGCATGACATTGCAATTAAATTCCAATTAAAAACCTGAAAATATATGCCAAAAAGCACCAAATAAAATAGTAGCAAAGTGAATTGAGCATTCTATTAAAAATGATAGTCCATAACCAAGAGAGATTCATGGCAACAATGTGAGGATAATTTTGTTAGTATTTTTCATCTTATATTACTAAATAAATAACACAGTGTTATCTCCAAAGATATCAAAATGCATTTGAAAATATTAACATTTCTTAATTTCAATGAGTTTAATAAAGAATATGGTATGTCTTAACATAATAACTACACACACACATATGCAACCCATGTACACAAAAGAACATTTGCACACATATATAAAACATATATACGGCTATATGAAGACAGATAAGCATTACCCTTAATGGTGAGAAACGATGCATTCTCATTAACAAGGAAACAAATTATGTGTGTCTCCTATTACAGCCATTAGTAATTTTTTAAAGTACTGATTAATATGGCAGAAAACATAAGAGGTAAAAACTTTAGAAAGGAAAAGCAACATTATTACAAATTGCTAAAGTTGGACTGAAGAAGTTGAAAAATTGTGAAAATCAATCGAAAAGTATTAGAACAAAAACTTTCAGAATGTTTTGGGAAAAAATAATATACAAAAAGATATAAATAAAAGTACATAAATGACTACCCAATTAGAAAATATAACATTTATATTTAACACTTATACCTTTAATACCCAAATGAACAGGTTTTTACTTTTATACCTTTTTCTGTGCAAAAAACTAAATTTTTTTAAACCCTCAGCTTTTCTTCAATTAATCTATAATTAAATGCCAGTTTATATCTTTTTTTTGACTCAGATAATCTGATTAACTTTTTATCAAAAAGCAAATTTCAGGAAATGAATTTATACCGTTTGGGTGCGTCTCCACCCAAAACTCATCTTGAATTGTAACTCCCACAATTCCCACATGTTCTCATGATAGTGAATGATGAGATCTGATGGTTTTAATAAATGCCGAGTATTGACTGGGTGCAGTGGCTCATGCCTGTAATCCCAGCACTTTGGGAGGCCAAGGTGGGTGGATCACCTGAGGTCAGGAGCTCATGACCAGCCTGGCCAACATGGTGAAATCCCATCTTCACTAAAATACAAAAATAAGCTGGGCGTGGTGGTGCATGCCTGTAATCCCAGCTACTCAGGAGGCTGAGGCAGGAGAACTGCTTGAACCCAGGAGGCAGAGGTTGCAGTGAGCCAAGATCGCACCACTGCACTCCAACCTGGATGACAGAGCAAAACTCTTTCTCAAAAAACAAAACAAAACAAAACAAATAAAAACAAACAAACGAACAAACAGAAAAACGGGAGTTTCTCTGCACAAGCTCTCTTTGCCTGCTGCCGTCCATGCAAAATGTGACTTGCTCCTCCTTGCCTTTCACTATGATTGTGAGGCCTCCCCAGCCATGTGGAACTGTGAGTCCAGCTAAACCTCTTTCTTTTGTAAATTGTCCAGTCTCAGGTATGTCTTTATCAGCTGTGAGGAAACGGCTTAATCACGGATATATTTGAAAAATAAAACTAATAGAATTATTTATCTATTTTATCTGATACAAATACAGTTTATAGTCCTAGTAATTACATATTTTCTTAGTGCATACATTTTTAGATTAATAGGGCAGAATTGGAATATATAAACTATATATGTAGTGTGTGTGTGTGTATATATATATATATATGGAATATTTTATCCTCCAAAAGAATAGAAAAGCTATTGGTAATGTTAGAAACAACTTGCACGTTGGAATCATATGGAAGGTTTGCCAAAAAAAAAAAAAAAAAATTCTGGGAGTTATGGAGAATAAAAATATTTTGAAGATGCTCTGTTATTAGAAAATGAAATGCCAAAATGATGCTTATGAAATTTCTCTCTTCAAGTCTATCTAAATACATAATTAGAATTCAGTCATTGGCTCTTTGTATTCATCGTTCAAATTGGCCAAAGAGCTATCTAGAGAAAAGGGCATAATTTTATTTAATTTCAATGTTTTTGTAATCTTCTTTTGCCCTCACTTTTGTGTGTAAATATTTATTCTTTCTCAAGTCCAGCAACAGATATTACCTTTTGTCTCTGTTAGGCCAGTTTAGTGTATCTAGAGGGAACTGTTTCCAAACAAGGACACGCTAAGTATCTCTTAAATCAAATGCTTGGGACCTGAAATGTTTCAGATAGAGGATTATTTTGAATTTTGGAAAATTTGCATATACATCATGAGATATCCTGGGATGGGACCTAAGTCTAAACACAAAATTTATTTACATGTAGCCTCATGTTATTTTTAATTTTCTTTTGAAAGCACTGAATAAACTGTGTTGTGCACCTGTGCTTTGGCTGTGATACATTGCATAAGGTCAGGTGTAGAATTTTGCACTTGTGGCATCATAAATTGACACCCAAGAAGTTTTGAATTGTGGAGCATTTTCGTTTTCAGATTAAGGATGCTCATCCTTTGCCAGAATTCTGCAGAAACCCAACCATACTTTTATTATTAGGTTGGTGTAAAAGCAATTGCGATTTTTGGCAATGGAAAACACTGTGACTGTTTTTGTACCAACCTAATAACTACAGTTTTTATTATCCCCCTCCTTTGATGTACAGAGAAGAATATATTATTCTTCTGACATCATCTTCCATATGGCCAAAATATTTAGGAATTTCACATGGTTCTGTTTCTCAAAGCAAATGTATTTCTGGCCAAATTTTACATTTATTACATAGCTAGCATGTTAACCTAGATATTATGTCATATTTTAAATTTTGTTCCCTCTGATTTTAAACTGAATTGAGAAAAAAAATAAACTTAGCTGTTTAGAAGTGCAAAGCATAAATGAGAATATGATATTGCACACTTAAAATATTTAAAAGCAGGCTTCTACTGGTTTTTCTTAACACAAATCAAAGGTGACAATTTTCTTTCTTTGAATAAAATTTTATATTTTAATAACATTGACAAGTATTTTCTCTTTTAATTATCTCAACAATTTTTAATGTAAAGTATTATTTCATTTTATGTATAAAGAGAAAAATATAAAAAGATCATGTGAGTTTATGAAAACCTCACAGATAGTATATATTTTATGTTTATGTTTTATACTCCAAAGCCAGTGACTTTTGATTAGCAAGAAGAAATGGCAATTTTACTATTACTTATCTAGAATGGTAGCATATTCCAGGTAAGTAAAGGAGAATCAGTCCCATCTTTAATACTGCCAATTGGATTTGTGTCATAAAGAGAAATTAGGGGACTAAAAAGGAGACATATAAGCCTTTTCTTTACAGACTGGAGATGGGTAAGTATATAAGGACTGACATAATATTGCATTACAACAGTTTTTGCCAGGACAAGTTGAGACACCAGAAGCCAGCATATGGGTTGTGACTGAACTATTCAAATTGTTCCTAATAATGGAATCAGGGTTTTTAAAAAAATTTTTATTATACTTTAAGTTCTGGGATACATGTGCAGAACGTGCAGGTTTGTTACATAAGTATACATGTGCCATGGGGGTTTGCTGCACCCACCAACCAGTCATCTACATTAAATGTTCCAGTGTCTCTGTTTTGATTACAAGACATTTGATTATCTTTTATAGTTTTCATTTATTATGTCAGAAAGTATTTTCTTAATTTTCAAATAGTGTTAATATATTTTACTATTAAAAAGCTTTTGCCCAACAATCCATTTCAATTCAGCTGAAAAATAAACGAGTAAAATATAATAATGTGCTAATAAGAATGACTTGCATTTTGCTTTTTCTCATGTAGGTGTACATTATCTTTTAAAGATAGGAAAAAACTTGCAATTATATATTATTTTAATATTTTATTATATTGCCAATTCTTTCTGTTCCATTTTCTGCCTTGGTATTATTACCACATCTGTTTCTTCCCTGTGCTTTCAGGTTAAATACGTTGATATGTTCATGATTATGTAGAACAATCCATTGTCTATAATAATTGCTCATTAAATGTTAGGTGTGATAGTAATACTGACTGTAAGTATTTTGTTATTAAATCAATCATTCTCATTCTATAGGAGTCAAATACATTCTGTTTTCTACTTTATCAATTCCTGCCCTTTTGGTCTCCCTTTCTTCAAATGTCAAATAAAAATGGAATATCTCTTGAAGTTTATCCACTAGAATAGTCAACATCTCTTGCTCCTGTTGCTATCAAATGTACCCTTTTATTGTTGTTTTTCTCAAGGCTTCCTTTAGGACCTGACATCAAGTGTTTGAAAATAATCAGAATCATCTGAATTACAGAAAAATCACTAACCCCTGCATTATATTGTCAATATTTGTCAAGAATGAAGTCCTATTGACTTTTTTTTGTACTCATGACTTGTGTTTTTTCTAGTTCTACATTTAATTCCCCAAACATCTGTCACAGGTGTCATTTATCTAATGACTCAGAAACAGCTTAAATTGGGAAAGAAGGATGGAATCATTGCTGACTCTTCTTCAGGTTTTCACACTTTATGACTTAAGATACTCTATACTTTAATATTTATTATTTGCATTATCTTTGTGAAGCTCATGATTATGTATTTGAAAATGTTTCTATGCATTGTTTATCTACTATCTTAGCTTTTTTGCTTTCCTGGGCTTATTTATCACATTACAAGTTAAATCACCATTTCTTATAATGTACAGGTAAATGCTAGATACACAAATAAGGAACCAGGGCAACGGCTAAGAACAAGTGAAACAATCCCCCCCACATTATAAACAGAGATGACAAGTAGTTACCAGCAGTTGAGACCTGATACCTTCATCTAGGTGTCACAAAGAGGAGGCAAACTGCCTTAATATCTTCAACACCCTTCTCTTCCTCCAGTCAAGTTAATAACAAGACTAGGCTGTTATGGGAGTGACACGTCTATTGCTACTATAGGTTGCCTTTGTTTAACTGGAAAGGATTTGAGTTACCATTTCTAAAACTAAGTGAGGTGAGCTCCCAAAGAATCCTGGTAGAAATTCAGGGTGCTTTCAGAAGAAACTCCTGGCATCTCATTCCTTGGGTCTTCCTCATTGTTCCAATAGATTTATTCTAGGACCACTGTGGAAGCAAAAGCTATTCTCCAAAGTTACAAGGTAGGAGTAGGTGTGTGTGTGTGACCAAGGAGACATCCTACCTCTGGTTTATAATGGGGGGAAGATCAGGAGAACAGTGCACAACAAGAAATCTAGAAAGAAAATTGGTGTAACGTGATTGAAAAGAAGATGGGAAATGCTTCCCACCACTTCTTATTTCTTTGAAGCCCTATGGTGATTTAGAGACATCCTCAGAACTAGGAGAAGTTCTCCTAGTTCCATGAGAGGAGCAGGAAAGTTAGAAAAATGACAAAAGCTATGGGTATAGTCCAACGTCAGCCAGGCCAATGAGAGTCTCAACTCGAGAAGGAGCTGGGGGTTGAACACTTGGAGAAGGCAGATGCATGTTTCAGCTTCCCTTCTAAAGTGTCTTCAAAGATGAAGGGGGACAAAATCCATGCCCACCATTTTAAGTGTACCAGTTTAGTCACAATGATACTGGGGACACGTTGCCACCAAGGGAGCACATGAAGATTTTTCTTTCTCCCTTGTCCCTTCTCCCTGTTTTGGATACCTGAGAGCTAGGGCTGAGGTGTCTCACAGGTCAGAATCCTCAACCCTGCTGGCCCCCAAAGCAGCCCAGCTAATGACTCTAGCCAGGGGAAAAGGAAGTATACAACTTGAAAATAGGATTTATTCTGAAGAATAGATTTAAAAAGACCTGATATATAGTTTCTTTTTGACTATTAGGTGGTGAAGGAAGTTTGGCTGCAGCCTCTGTCTTTCTCTTTTCTAATTTCCTATGGTTGGATCTCCTTTACTTAGCGCTTACTTTTAGGGTTGGGTGGGTGGAATAATTTTAGGTTGAGGCCAGGAAGATACTGCTTATGGTTTAAAATACGCTGAAATGAGAAAGGTATGCAACACCTTCAGTCTAGGTATTTCAGTCTACCACACCCATGTCATATTAGAGAGCAGTAAAAAGAAAAATATACTGTCCAGGAAGAAAATATACGCTATTGGCTACAATTCATTTGTTGGTGTCTGTTTCAGGAAACCCAGACACTTTGGACAGGCTGTAGGAGGGGAAATATATACTGATCAAGATACAAAGATAGGAGAACATATATTTTTATGTTCATTTCAGTATAAAATGTATAATTAAGCCAAATTGTAGTACATCACTACTAATTATTACTTTGCAACTGCTCCTTGGATTTAGTATAATTTGTTGAGGCTGTAAACAAAAAAGAAACCTTTCGTATAATTCCAAATCAATAAATATGTCTCATCATGGACTGCTCATGGAGGTTTTATTGCTAATGCCTGTAGAAATGCCATATTTCATTTTATGAATTACAGTAAATATGTTGCAGTACAGAAATAGTAGTCATTAGTGCATATTTTAGAAGTTCTGAAGTCCTTTAATACATTATAATAAAGCAACTCTGCATGTATGTGATTTTACCTGACCACGGATTACCCCAAAAGCACAGTGGCTAAGGGATGAAACTTGATGATGAAAAGGTGTGTAGAGTGCAACCAATAAACTAATCCAAGCTGTAGCATGGTTCTATAAACCATAGCTGCCACGCTGAGTGAGTAATTATGCCATTGCAGAAATGATAAATAATGCCATGCTATCTTCATTGGGAAAATGAAGTATTTCTTGCCCCTCAAATTGCTAAAGGTGAAACCTGCTTTCTGGAACCAATCCGTCAGAAGGAAAATAGTCTGACAAGATAATTCTTCTAAAAGGACTACATGTTTGGCTCTATGGCATGAAAATATTTAGTTTCTTAATTTTACCAATACTCCTTGCGACTTAGTAAGAAGGAAAATTAAGGCCCGATTGAGACTGAAAGATGTTTTAAGAAGTTAGAATTTTTAAATAATATTTATTATGATTGGGATTCTTAGCTTCATTCAATCAATGACAATTATTTTTTACTTCTGTAAGAGGAAAACATACGTTATTATTTGATGTTATGGAAGGCAAAATATGAATAATGAAAAGCAAGAATGTACAAACCATGTATGTATGTGTATTTCATTGTATACTAAAACTTCTATAAAGCTACCAGTAAGTCTAAGCTTTCAATCACCCATTAGCATTATATTTGTTGAAATAATTGTCAAATATTATGAGAGTTTTACTCCTATCTTCTTTCCATACATGAGTATTATAATTATACATATATATTAGTATAATTATATGACAAAACTTCTAAGTTCTCGTCTAAGCTGGGCCACCTTTGATCCAACCCAGCATTAAATTAGCATCCCTTGCAAACATGCATGAGCTAAAAAGAGACTCAAAATGTAGTCCTTTACTAAAGATCTCTTGAGAAAGCAGCAGTGAGGCCTCCATAAGATAGCACCCAGTGCACCTGCTTACAATCCTCTTGAGACATCTCTTTTTATCCCCAACTTTAACCACACATACATTCACTCGTATTTCCCCCCTCACTTAAAACTCCCTCATAGCACATGAGTGTCCTCTTGCCCTCTCACCTCTAGACTGTGTCTCTATCCCCTTAAAATTGCATGCTGCCAACTTAAGAGCCTCCCCACAGCGTGAGTCTCTTGGAACATGAGATCCATGTCCTACCTTGATTGCTCTGTTGGGTTCCAGAGGAATGAGAATCCACCTTCAAACCTAATATTTTCAATGAAATTAATAATATTTTCCTCCCAGGAGATTATAGTTCTGCATTTGTTCTCTTTATTTTTAGCTTCATCAGAAGTATTCCTATACAATCTGAATTATGTTCACTAAGAATATCCTCCCAAGCTCTGTAAGGTCTTGGTTAGTTGAATAGGGGGAAGCTGACAGAAGGCTCAGCATTAAATTGCACCAGGACAAATTTACTTGTTCTTTTCCACTGAACTCCACATTGATAGCCCAAGGTTTCTATCTTTGACCTATATCATCTTTCTTCTTTTGAGTTCACACTATACATTAAAGTGTACAACTTATTATTATAGCTATTTCCTAAAAGTACTTCATCATTAATCAGTTTTCAACTCAGATGTTATATAGTCAATAACAATTTCATGGTGGTCCTCTGCAACATTTTTTAAATGATCAAAATAGTCATATATCCCAACTGATGTAAATTTTACAATGTTATGCATGCTTTTTCTGGACATTTAACTATACAATCTGAGTTATGAAAATCAAAGAAACTAATTTAATATGTGAATTCCTATCATTGAACATTTTAAATACCTTGTATTAGTAAACTTGTATTCAATAATACCAGAGATTATATACCCAAATTAATGTAAATTCAGTGTATAACATTATATTGTCAAAATCACACTGACACAGATTCTCAGAAATAGAAGCTTCCATCAGAAGGTTAATTTTTTTCTGGATATAATGCAGCAATAATAAAAAGCAAGCTCTGGATTAGATAGAAATCCAGGGATTTAAATCCTGGGGATTTTGAATCTAAATTTATGTTAAATATAAGTACATACTATTGTAAGACAATTATTCGTGTGTTCCTTGCAATTCTGCATGTCTTACAAGTAGGGACACTGACTGCCCTTTGGACTACCTCATCAAGGATATTTGTATGGTAAGCCCTGGAAAGCGGAGTGTATTTCTCCAGAACAAAGACCAAGTTGGCTTAGAGCCTTAGAGAGTGTCATAGTGTCTCCCTGCAGAGAAGAAGCAGGTGTGCCTCCTGTTATAAAAGCTGTGGGTTCCCTAAGCTCAGAGATTCTTTCCTGTAATCAAATTCATTGTGTCAGCGTGTGCCATCTGACCATCTTCATACTGACTTGTGTAAAGTGGGGCTTGGAGAAGCAGTGCAAAACGTGCTGGTATTCTGGCTCCTGTTACTGTTGTGAGAGAACTGTCATCTTCTGCCATCATTCATAAATCTGTGGTTGGATAACTTGCAAGAAGGGTAAAATCTCAGAATATTCAGTTTTATATGTGCATCATACTGAAAAATGTGTGAATGGACATGGCAGAAGTAAACATTTGGAAAAGTTTCCATTAAAGGGTTTGCCTAGATTCAAGGACCTTTTTCACTAGATTTAAATTTGAACAGGCTGGACGCAGTGGCTCACGCCTGTAATACCAGCATTTTGGGAGGCCGAGGCAGGTGGATCATCTGAGATCAGGAGTTTTGAGACCAGCCTGGCCAACATGGCGAAACACCGTCCCTACTAAAAATACAAAAATTAGCGGGGCGTGGTGGCATGTACCTGTAATCTCAGCTACTGGGGGGCTGAGGCAGGAAGATCGCTTGAACACGGGACACGGAGGTTGCAGTGAGGCACGATTGCACCACTGCACTCCACCCTGGGCAACAGAGCAAGACTCCATCTAAAAAAAAGATTACCAGCCTGGCCAACATGGGGAAACCCTGTCTCTACTAAAAATACAAAAAAATTAGCCGATCATGGTGGCAGGCACCTGTAATTCCAGCTACTTGGGAGGCTGAGACAGGAGAATCGCTTGAACCCGGGAGGCAGAGGTTGCAGTGAGCCAAGATCATGCCACTGCACTTCAGCCTGGGCAATAAGAGCAAAACTCTGTCTCAAAATAAATAAATAAACAAACAAACACTATCAATAGACTTTCTAAGGGAAATGACTAAGAATTATTGCATTCCTGAAAAATTCACAGTGCTCAGAAGCAACTATTTCACTGTTTTTCTTTTAATTTGGAAACTATTTTTAGATGTTTAGTTACACAACATTTCTGACAATGTTCATTTCAGCAATAGTTTTATCTGACATCTGGAAATACAGCTTGAATCTTACTAAAGAAAAACAACTTCAAGATTTGCCATAACAATCCACTAACATAACTTGCAGACAAAGGAAACTTTGATTCAAGAATTGTTAATAATAAACTAGCTTTTTTCTCTCACTTTAAAAATGTAAGAATTCCTTGTTATCTAAAAGTTACTTTTGATTTTAAAACGCAGTGTATGAGAGAAGGCTGTGAAGCATGTGCAGCTGTTTGGAAGTGGTGATAGTGTAGGGCTAGAGACTTCTACAGCCCTCACAGCTGTTGAGCAATTTCTTCCTTCACCTCTAGTTGACTTCCTACATAGTTCTTTGCAGCATATGTTCCAAAAATATTTAACTCTCCCAAGTCTTCATTACAATCCCTTCTCACGTGGAGCAAATGAGCCCTGCAACCACTTCACTATTTTACTGACAACATTGAGTCTTTCTGCAGTTTTGCTCTTTACCTAAGCATTTTTTCTGTTGCTGTTCAAGTAACTTTTCTTTTTCTTTCTTTCTTTTTGAGACAGAGTCTCACTCTGTCAGCCAGGCTGGAGTGCATTCGCACAATCTCAGCTCACTGCAACCCCCGCCTCCCAGGCTCAAGCCATCCTACCACCGCAGCCTCCCTAGTAGCTGGGACCATATATCTTTTTACTTTTCTGTTATCTCCTCATTTTCCTGCCTGAACATTTCATTCCCTTATTCTTCCCTCAGACCTCATTATTTTCTCTTTTTTTTTGCCACATTCTCACTGAGGTGCTAACTCGCTTCTGCCAAGTGTTTTTAGAGTTATAAAACTGGTTCTTCCAGCATTGGCCCATCATCTGCTTTCAGGTTAGATAAGAGTATAATTTATCATTAAATTTGGTAAGACACTGATGAGGATTTTTTAAAGAGAGTCGTTGGCATATCAACACAGATTAGTAAGAGCCAGGCATGGTGGCTCATGCCAGTAATCCCAGCTCTCAGAAGACTAAGGAAGGAGGATTGCTTGACCCCAGGAGTTCAAGACTACAGTGGAGCTGAGATTGCACCTCTGCACTCCAGCCTGAGTGACACAGCGAGAACCTGTCTCAAAACAAACAAACAAAAAAAACAAAACAAAACAAAAACAATCAATGGAATAGTACAAAATGTTAGAGAGCAGCATAGAGAGAGTAGGGTGCCTCATCTCATGTTAATCCAGGCACAACATTCGAGGTCCTAGTAGGGAAGAGATAACACACTCAGAGTTTTAATAACAACATTTTAATAGAGGAACTATTTATAAAGTTGTAGGAAGGTTGAGGGAAAACAAAAATGGAGCATGCAGCATCTGGTGTGAACAACAGAGCAACTATAACCATCCCTGAACGTAAAGAGGGAAACAGAAATGGAGGTTTCAGAACCTAGACCTGTGGTGACATAGCTGAGGGCAGGCCTCCAGGAGGAGCTGGGTCTTCAGGACAGGAACAGTGCCACTGCCAACCCAGAGCCTAGCAGGGCCAAGGTCAGAACAACCAATGTCTCAGCTACTATTTCCTTCACACTTTCTTTTCCTGATGGTACTAGACAGAACCAGAACCAGAGAGCTGGAAGCTGTGGCAAACCATCCCAGGGGCAAACAGGAAGGGTTGGAACCAGATAGAGAATGGACATGGAGGGGGAATGAGAAGGTACTGAAAGCATCAGTCGAGGGGAGCTTTCAGGAAGATACACAGAGAGCTCGGTGTATGTTCTACTATTGTTGTTGTTGTTGGGTAATACGTAGAGACTTGGACCTGATTCATGCTTTCAAAGCTTAAAGACTAGAGACTGGCTTGAGCTGGAGAGTGCAGAAATATTTATTTATTTAGAGACAGGGTCTTGCTCTGTTGCCCAGGCTGGAGGGTAATGGCGCAATCTCAACTCACTGCAACCTCGACATCCTAGGTTCAAGCAATTCCCATGCCTCAGCCCCCATGTAGCTGGGATTACAAGCGACCACCACCACACCCAGCTAATTTTGGAATTTTGGTAGAGACGGGGGTTCCACCATGTTGGCCAGGCTGGTCTTGAACTCTTGACCTCAGGTGATCCCCCCGCACTTTGTCCTCCCAGTGTGCTGAGATTACAGGTGTGAGCCACCGTGCCTGGCCAAGAAATACTTCCTTAGGAGTGAAATGCCTCAGTATCTTCAGAAGTCTGGGCAGAAGTTCAGTTATACGTTCTGTGGGTTAGATGTTGGCCTCACAGAAGAAATATGGTTGAATTTATCTGTACGAAAAGGAATTTTACCCAAGGAGATGACTGGAGATAACTGTAACAGAGGGATGACCTCTGGCAGCTAAAGCTTGAGGCCAATCCATAAGCATCTTGCCAGATATGGGGGCTGAGGGTGGGAGTGGAGGCTGTGGTGGGTACCATCAGGGATGGGTTTCCCAGGATCCCACATGGCCAATGGCAGAGTTGCTTTTGGACAGTTGCCTCAGCCAGAGGATAACATTGTCTGATGACAACTCTGCTTACACAGAATATTATCTTTTCTCATTCTTACAACTTCACTCCCTGGACCTAAGCAGTAGCCAGTGAGTGTGACTTAAGAAGAGGCAAGAGAAAGAGATGTTGACCTCACCCCAGCTTCCCACTATAGGTTTCCCAGACTCAATAAAGACAAAATGGCGAAATGATAATTTTACATTGTGTTTCGATTTACAAGACTGGATTGGAATATTTAGTCTTTCAAAATGACACTATAAATTCAAGCCTGAGCACAACAAAGACAGCTATACTATCTACCTGAGATTTCATCTAGAATTGGTATAAAATAAGTCCACAGATCTGTTTAAAGATAGTGATATGGGAAGAGAAAGCCGTCTTGTAATTTCCTCTACAACGAGTCCCATTCCTTCAATAAAGTGTAACATTTACACCAATATATTGTAAATTTGCATTCTCCCTTCCCTGACTTCCCATGCTCTGTCTACACTCATGGTTAAGTTTCCCACATTCTAAAAATCTTCCCAACTACTGACACTGGTAATTCATTTAGCCATTATTTTCAGCTTCTTTGCTTTGTCAAATACTTGAAATAGTAGCTTTTGGTAGTATTTCTAGTTTTATCTTTTGAAACTATTTTGATTTAATTGTTTTAATATTTTAATCTTTAAGTCACTTTTGGAATTACTTGTGTATGAGCATCACCAGTGACTTTATATTACAAAATGTAAAACAAGAAACAAAAAACCTGGTGGGATTCCTGAAGGTCTCCTTCCTAGAGAACTTTGATGTGTGTTACCTAAGATGCTTCTTTTTAGGCCAGCTGCATTACTTATTTGATAACTGTGGAACTCCCCTTATCAAATGATGAACAACCTGGATTGATCCTGTAAATATTTTGTTTTTTGCCTCTTGAAATTTCTTTATTATCTTTGTATTAGATATTTTTCT
The DNA here is from genome assembly GCF_003255815.1 of Theropithecus gelada. Taxonomy (NCBI): domain Eukaryota; kingdom Metazoa; phylum Chordata; class Mammalia; order Primates; family Cercopithecidae; genus Theropithecus; species Theropithecus gelada. The sequence goes on along the minus strand of NC_037685.1, from coordinate 31,825,060 downwards.
GAAAGTTTCTTCTTGAGTTTCTAGTTCTGTAATCATTTTCTTTCTTCCACTTGTTTCTTCCATTCTTCTGTTATGTAAAATTTTAATAAAATTACACATGCATTTTAAAAATAAAAAAATCAAGTAGTATGAAAGATAAATAATAAAAAGTGATCATTGTTCATCCTCGAAACCATTATGCTCCCAAGGATAATAATACTAACTCTGATAGCTATTGTTCTGGTCTTTATTACCATCTCTCTAAAGAAAATTGATTGTTGTGACATCTTGACTTATTTATTTTAGCATTATATACTGTCCTCTGATTGTAAATTAGTGATATGGTTAAACAATATTCAAGTGATTCAATAAATCAGTTTTAGCATAATCTTAACTAGCAAATATTGTTTGTTTCAGTTAGTATATTATTTCCTTTTCACTTTGGTACAACTTTTGTTTTTCTTAGAAATAAAAAAACTTCTTTTTGTTTTTCTTTGTTTTAAACATACTTTTCTGATTACCAGCTAGTCATACTTCAAATGATAGCTCAATCAGCTATTTGTCTAGAATCTCTCCTACATCTCATCTGGATGTCTCACAATCATCTTTTATCGTTAATAGCAATTATTTTATCTTCTATTTTAGAATTTTGTAAGTATGGTTAATCTGTCAAACTGAAATCACTGAAGAGAAGAATCTTACCATCTTTTTACTCTTCAGTGTTTAGAAAATGCATGGTACTTGAATTTAAATGAATTTCATTAAATTAGTTGATTTTAAAGAAGTAGATGCTATATTTGCAGAGTGTGTTAACCTAAAAATAGTTGGCGAGTTACTTCATAAAATTGCTTATACAATAAATGTTACTTTAAAACTTGCTGTCCTATTTTAAATAATAAACGCATTTTAGTGTATGCAATATGAAGCCATTCATAATAAAAATGAAGTTATCCAGGCTATGAAGAAATGCAATGTGACATAAAAATTAAATATGCCATTTTCTAAATAAACACATTAGTAGTGATTATTAATTTGTTAGAACTAATTTTGACTCTTAGTTCTTAGAAAATTATCTGCATGCATAAACGATAATGTGTTTATTGATATGTTAAAACACAGTTGTTTGGAAAAAAGCCCCTTAAGTATTTTCTTTATTATTTTAAACACAAAGTGAATAATTTAGTTTTGAGAGAATTAATGATCATTATTCTGCAGTTACTTTTGCATTTGCTATTATAAAGTGACAGTTGTGATTTAGCAAACTACTTTTTAATATAGATGTGACTAAATTTATTTTTGGTTACTAAACACGTGAGTCAATATAGAAAGTTAACTTTAATAAATCTTCAATTGTTTTACTTCAATGTCTTAATACCATTAATAGATAGTGAGGCTCGTATTGTGATAAAAGATTAATACTTTATATGGATGTACACATTGCCTAATATCATCCGTCTTTATTTCACATGACACTCTATGGTTATGTCATGTTAGTGGTCAATCTAATCATTAGAGCATGAATATTAAATTTGATTTAGTCACAGTGGTTTTTTTTTTTTTACATTTTTTAAACATTTTCTTACAACCTAATTTGGAGTTATTCATCTTGATAGCAACATCTCTATTAATATGTAAGTTGAAATCAGCAAATATTTCTTATGAAAATCTTTAGAATAAAAGTGAGGAAAGAATTAAAGTGCCCTTTAATCACTGGTATATCTCCTTACCCATGGTGTACTTTACTCTATTTAATTACTGGTGTATCTACTTATTTTTTACCCATCATTAGTATTAGGAGGAGCTGGCTATTTACTTTGTAATCTTCTGTAGTATCTCAGATGATAAAGAGTGACTAAAGTTAAGCATTTGGGGAGCAGAAGTCAAATTAACCTAAATACTATTTTTTCTACTTTTCCTTGTAATAATATATCAGATTGTCAGTGATCAGATTATTTATGACAACCAATTGTAGCAGAAGAATACGTTAGTTTGACCTGAAAGACATGTCAATAAAATCTTACAGAGTCATCTGTGCAAATAAGTATGTACCTAAGATATTCAAGAAAATTTCCGTTATTTTTTTACAGGTTACTTAGTAAAAATCAACAGCAGAACAAAAGGATGCAGTCTAGCTACTGTTCTTAGTTTCACTGGTACACCATTTGCATGACAAGTTTTTATTAATTTCACAATGGCAATTACGATGGGAAGAGTACTTAAGAGCTGCACATAACTGAAGCATTAGGTTTTACTTCCTTTTAGCTATCTTTCAGCTCTTGCCAAAAATGAGGGTGGTGTCTTTTCAATTTAAAACACTGTAAGTACGTAACACCTACAGTATAAGTATAAATTTTGTAAACCCTTGAAAAGTGTAGTAATTATATTCATTGTTATGTTACTACCAGTCATTGCAATTTATAAAAGTTCCCTGAAATAATAGAGTAAAAATTTTGCATTATCATTAATATTAGTGCAATAGTGAATAACATATGTCTGATACCTAGAAAGAGAAAAAAATCGTAAATACATAACAAGTGAAGTGAATCTTTTGTGAGAGTTACACAAGGTGGGAAATAGAGTGGCAGTTAAGAGACTCAGGTAAGAAATTTAGTTACAAATGGAACTAGGAGCTTCTTGGCGAAAAAAGAAGTAAGCAAATGTGAGGAATAAAAACCCTGGAAAATAGCAGAAGGGAGAAGGATTAAACTGGTAGCTAGTAGAGCAGAAATCTATAGTAAAATGTAGGTGTTTTGATGAATAAAAGGAGATTTAGAATGAAAAGAAGAGCTAAAGGAACTGATTGCTGGATTGTTGATTGCTGTTTATGTTGATACCACTGACTTCTATGCGGAGCATGATTTCTAGGTGGCAATACTTGATGTGAGGGGATCAGGTAGAAGAAGTTACAGCAGATGACCTCTGATAGAATCTTTGAGGAAGGAGTAACTTGGTTCTGAGGCTGCTTCAGAAATGTTCCAAAGTCCTTCAGGGCAAAGTACTCAGCAAGCCAAATCACCATGCATTGGGTATCATTTTCTAAGCCCAACAGCATTACACATGTTATTTTTCTATTTTCAGATTTCTTTTCTGATTTATTTAAATATCCCACAACATTTGAAGTAATGGTCTCTTTTTAATATAATGAAACATATCAGTGTATATGTTTATATATATGTATTATATTCAATTTTTATTTTTTCCTTTATGAATATTTTGTGCATTTTATCTTTCATGGCCTTAGAGAGGGTTTAAGAAAATCTTTAGCATCATTTTGGGTCTATCTTTTCCTGTTTGTCATTTCTACAGTTAATGCAGTTCTTGCTTTACGCATTTTGAAGCTGTATTATTTCATACACGAAGTTTCGCAAGAGATCATCCTATGTTATACCTTTTTCCTTTTACATCGTGTTTCTCATAAAAATGCCCATCATTAAAGTTGGACATTTGGGCAATAAAATATTGTAATCCTTTGTATAAATATGTCCCATATTATCAGCAATTGGATGTATCCAGATTGTGTTTGTGTAACAACACGGTTCCTAAAATATATTGTAGTAAAATAGGAAGAACAATGTTATATAATACTTCCTTGCTAATTTTATTCAGTATTTGGATACCAGAAATATTTTGTAGTGTTCATAAATCGCTGTACAATCTGTTTCACATTTACCAGTAATGTCCTCCATAACTTCTCTACACATCCAGACTTTTCTACACTTTATTACATACCTCCAAGGTATGCTATAGTCTTATTAAATAAGCATATTTGATTTCAAGATGCCACTTCTGATTACTATACATTGGCAAAAGACTAAAATATTGAAAACTCTCTATGTATTTCTATAGTGGAAGCACAAACATAAATTTTTGTATTAAAATGCCCTAGAGGTATCAACATATTAAGTCTTCTTTAGAAAACTTAAATTTTATCTCACTATCCCTCTAGATTATTCTATTTTACTGGGGAAAAATATAAATCCTTATTTTTATCAGCCTTTTCATTTGCTTTACCTGCTTTTTGGGTGTAGATGTTGTTGGTAGGGGAAGTTTTATTGGTCAAAAAAGTTTGGGAAATGTTGCATTGCTCATAGCCTTTATACTCCGTCTTGGAGACTTAAACTAAATATTAATTGGCATATTTGAGACCATAAGAAGTCTATTTTAGTGGCTTTGCAATATTTTTTTAACATCTAAAGAACACAATTTGGTAATTTTACTCTAGATGTATTTATTTTAAAAGCAGGTTCAGGAAGGCCATATAACTTCTTAATGCCAATGAAAGATCAACTTTTGTTGTAAATTCAAATAAACAGGAATATTCCAAGGGCAAGCTCCTTCTGTGGTCACTGTGTGTGTTCCCTCCCAGTGATCCTGCTAAACCACATGTTCTATAGAAATGGGGGCACACTGACAGGTTTGTATTTTCCACCTTATACTTCACACACTGCTGGAAATGCAAGCTTCTCTTTTTGTGGTTCAAGTGATTAGCACATTTGATTTTATGTCTATTATCTTTCTAGCACTATTTGAAAAACAATATTACTATTGCTTCTGAAATTGTCTATAATGCTAAGCCTTAATTGTCAACATAAGAACAACTGTTATGATAAAGGAAGCAGTGGACTTCAAATCAGAAAACAGAGACTTAGCGTCTGGCTCCACCGCTGCTGAAATATGTGATGTTTGAAAAGTCATTTCAATTATGTGGCTCTGCTTCCTTAAGTGTGAAATGGAGGTAATCATATGCATAAGACTATTCTTACAGATTTAATTATATGACCCTTTTAAGGAGAAAAGCATTACTGTTTTGCCATTTTGCTTTCTATATTTCACAACATATCTCCTGTTAAATGTTTGGAGGTTATACAAAAGTTTTAACTGCTCACATCAATATGTTGCCCTTCTGGAGAGTTAACATTATTTTGGAAAAGATATTTCTAGAGAAATCTAGATCTGCAATTAGAACTTGCTTTTTGAATAGGTCAAGATTAGTATCATAGAATGAAGATGTAAGAATTTGAAAAGGAATTTGAAATAACCTTGCTTCTCAGTATCTCTCCTCCTACCCATTTCATTGTTGAGAAAATGGTTGACTAGAGAAGCTAAGAGAAGCTAAATTACTTGCAACAAGTGAGTGACAGACATGGATATTGAATCCAGAGGCCTTCAATCTGCTACTCTCCTAACTTTCTTGTAACCAACCATTTGAATTATTCACTGTAGTAAGAGGATGGCTTCTCTGCCCAAAAGCAACTCACAACTCTGCCAAGTGACCTGAAATGTCAATACAGATGATCTCCAGCTTACTCTGGTTTGAATTAGGATTTTTTGACTTTTATGGTAGATTTATCAGGACATAATTCCATCCTCAGTGGAGGAGCATCTGGACTTAAAATGTTTCAACTTACTACGTTTCATTTTTACAATGGGTTTTTCAGGGTATTAAATGCATTTTCAACTTGGGATATTTTTGATTTCCAATTGATTTGTTGGGAAATAACCACATCATAAGTCTAGAAACATCTGTCTTAGAAACTTAAAGGCTTTGCGATCTTCAAATATACCAACGTATTATTTTTCAAAGAAATTTCAACTTCATTAAGATATAATCATTTACATTCAATTATTTTTAATGGTATTAGACAAGGAGAGCCATAGTAAAAAAAGAGACAATAATAAATTATATTTGGTGAGAGTTGATAGGATGGAGATTCATTCTTTTGTTAAACATCTTAAAAATTCCTGCATAAAATTAAGCTTCTTAGAAAAGCACGCAGAACCCTTCATAAGCTGATAATTTTCTGGCTTCATTCTTCCCTTTCCTATTCAGTCATAAATTCTAGGCATACTGAATACTGCCTTGGTACTTTCCAAATCTGACATATATTCTCACATCTGCGGGATTTTTTCACTTTTTGGTTTTTGTTTTTGTTTTCGTTTATTATTTATTTTTTATTTTAAAAGAATTTTTTTAGAGACAGGATTTCACTCTTTTACCCAGGTGGGAGTGCAGTGGCACCATCCTATCTCACTGCAGCCTTGACCTCCTGTGTTCAAGTGATCCTCCTGCCTCAGCCTTCTGAGTAGCTGGTTCTATAGGCATGTACCACCATACCCTGCTTCTATATATATATAAAATGTAGAGATGGTATCTTGCTATTTTTTCCATACTTCATATATTGTGAACACAGTTCCTGTTTGATTATTTTTTCCTTATAATTGCAAATATAATCATTTTGGAAATTTAATTCTGGCTTATTGCTTCTATAAAGCCTTCCTTAATCAATGTCTGAATCATTTAGGTAAAGTTAGATGTCCTCTTCCTTAGCAATAACCCATTTGCACTTAATTGCTTTGCATCGTAGTTTCTTCATTTACAAAACAGGGATATTGACAGTGCCTACTAGGAGGGTTATAAGGATTAATACATGTAAAGTGTTTAAAAGGGTTCCTGAAAAATGAGCGTTATTTGTTATGTTATTTTTGTTATAGTATGCATTAATTACATGTCCACCTTTTGCACTAGACTATGAAATATTATAGGACAAAGAATTTTACAAATATCTTATTTAAGTGATTATCATTTTTTAATATAACCCTCTTCCTATCATGTCTGGCACAGAACAGGCAACATTGTTTTTTCACTTATTAGAAAGGTGAATTCTGTTGGGAGAATGAATGCACATTTTGTCTACCCGGATCTCTATAGCGCAATATGAGCACTATGAGAACAACATAAGGGTCCTGAATTTCCAAAGGAAGTTGTGTATGTTTGTCTTTGATGCAAAAGTTGCCAAGAAATAACATTAACTGTGGAAATGTGATGGTATCAGAAAGAAGTTTCGTGACTTTATAGTTTTTCTCAGAAATAGCCCTCTCCAAAAAATACGCTTAACTGGCCTCACTGAATAACTTATTCCTTTATTTGTATCATATGTATAAAGAATATAATAGATACAAAAGAAGATAGTGTTAAGATTTGAATCATTTTCCATATGGATTCAAGTCTCCAATAAGTTAATAATAAATTATACTAATGATAATGACTGAAACTCAATATTTATGGAAAATTTACACAAATGTAGATAACAGCACAATTCATGATGTGCTTTGATTGCTCTGAAATGGCAGTTTTCAATAAATATTGAAATTAGGTGACAATCGCTAGCATTATGTATTATTTATCAGCATTCAGATTGCCATGAATAGGTATGCCCTTTTACACATTAACCTTCCTTCAAAGAACTTGGAGAAAAGACCTAATTCCAAATGCAGTAATATTTTTCATACCTTTTCATTCTTCATTATTTATTGTAGAAATGTATGCATACTCTTGGGGTAGTAAGAGAGTTCATTTTTACCCAGTCATGTCTAAAATAGCTCTGAGCTAAAAATATTCTCCCTGGTACGCAATGCAAATAAGCCTACCATGCAATTTTCATGGTTGATTCTTTGAAACTTTTGTAAAACTTAAGCTCTAAAATATTTGGAATCATATGGCAGTAAAAATAGTAGGAACATCCTGTTTTATACACTGCTATAAAATATTCACCAAAACCATGTCTTTCTGTACTAGAAATACTTTCTTAGTTCAATTGCCTGAGAGAAAGAGAAATCTTTTTAAAAGAAAAGAGGGAATATTTTTAGTATTTTAATAACAATTAAAATGTTCACTTCAAAATTCATTAGATAAGTGTTTGGAATACATCCTATAACTAGGACATAGTCCTGAGCCTTAAACAGTCATATGCAAAGGGAAAGGCAAGTGGACTGATAAATATGAAAAAAAAATCTTGAGGACTACCAACATTCCATTTTATAGACATTTGACAACTAAACTATAGATTTTTGAAGGTGAATTTTCATCAAAGAAAATACTTTGAATACATTAGGTTACTGGAATTTAAATATGGATTATCTTTTAGTCTTAAGGATTCATTTTCTGAGATGGTGATGGTAAAGATATTGGTTGTCAAGTGGAATCTCGGGAGTTGTTTTCAGACAAAGTGAGAGAGAAAAAGTATGGAAGATGCCTGATTCTCAAAGCGTCATCCAGTCTTGGGATTACAGCCTATGTCCATGGAAGTGAAAGTCCTCTTTTTCTTTGTGCCTCTTACTGAGATAAGTCTGCTGCAACTGATTATATTAGTTTCATTCTATTCATTGGCTATATTTTAAATCTACCCGGTTTACAAGAATTAAACCTATTTGCCATATCACAGTTATTGCTTCAGAAGTCAAATGTGATTTTATTATGGTCATAAAATTATTTTAGATATCCTCATACCTCTTATATATCTGAACTGCCCAGGAACTTTCATGATTATAATATACTACATAGGACTTATTGTAGATGATAACATAGCAGAGAAAACTACCTAGATTAAGCAAAAAAATGTATTGAGATTGATATGGTTAGCTTTTTTGTCCCCACTCAGATATCATCTTGAATTGTAATCCCCATATTTTTCCCCATGTGTCAAGGGAGAGACTAGGTGGAGGTAACTGAATCATGGAGGTGATAGTGAGTGAGTTCCCATGATATCTGATGGTTTTATAAGGTGCTCTTCCTCCTTCACTTGGCAATTCTGCTTTCTGCCACCCTGTGAGGAAAGTGCCTGCTTCCCCTTCACCTTCTACTACGATTGTAAGTTTCCTGAGGCTTGCCCAGCCATGCTGAACTATGAGTCAATGAAACATCTTTCCTTTCTAAATTACCTATTCTCCGGCGGTTCTTTATAGCAGTATGAAAACAGACTAATAATGAGATTAATCTTAATTTTTCCTTTCAGAAATGCTGAATGCTGTTTCTAGATTTGTGAAAGTGAAGTGTGCATAAGCTGCCTCAGTGCGACGCTTTCCTTTCGCGAGACTAAAGAAATTGAGGTACTATATGGTACCTTGGAAGTGTCATCAAGATGTTTTAAAAACTGATTGGAGTGCATTTCTTTGATGCTCCTCCTAGCTGAAATTAAAACATTTATAAACCATTATCAATATGTAATTAGGAAAATTGTGAGATATATGATAAATTAAGTTTGTGAAATTGTTCTGAAGCAATGAATGAACTCTCTAGATTAACTCTACTAGGATAAAATAAAATATTCTTATTTATTTCCATTCACAAAGTAGTTGTTTTCTAGATAATCAAATATCCCTAATAATGATGAACCCAGAAGTGTTTACTTTACCTGCTATTTATTATAGTCAGTTCAAAGTTCAGTAGAAATCTCTCTTTAAAAAAAAAATACTTGAACACAAAATTCAACTTTAAGGAAATGTTAAAACTGTGTACACTGAACTTCAATTTTTTTTTTTTTTTTTTGAGATTCAGTCTCACTCTGTTGCCCAGGCTGGAGTGCAGTGGCATGCTCTCAGCTCACCACAGCCTCCACCTCCCGAGTTCTAGCTATTCGCCTGCCTCAGCCTCCAGAGGAGCTGGGATTACAGGCACATGCCACCATGCCTGGCTAATTTTTGTATTTTTAGTAGAGACGGGATTTCACTATATTGGCCAGGCTCATCTCAAACTCCTGACCTTGTGATCCGCCCACCTCGGCCTCCCAAAGTGCTGGGATTACAGGTGTGAACCAACATGCCGGTCTGAACTTCAATTTTAATACCACTTGGGTCTTGGTATATAACTAGTATGAATCTTATGTTTTTCTTACTTAAAAGCATCAGTAAAATGCATTTTAAGATTAGCTGCTTGTGCCTCATAAGGTTTTCATGCATGAAAGCTGGTCAACACAGCAGGAGCATAAAACTCATTATTGGCACTGGTTCAGGTCCATTACATTAACTGGCCTCATCACAAAGCACTCTATTTTTTTGCTTACACATTGAATAGTAAATGAAGGTTAGATAAAGTTTTATCTAGTGAAGTAAACTATCTGGCCATTTCCAGTATTTTCCTTTTATTTTCTTTCAAATCTTAGAAAAACCCTGCCAGACAGGTATTATTTTTCCTTCAAAAAACTGAAAAGAAAGGAGGCAATAACTTATCTAAGGTAGTAAGTGTCATCACCTATGTATTCCCCAACCAACCCCCTCTCACTCACTCTCTTCTTTTTTTCCTTTATTCCCTCATCCTGATACACTTATTAAATACCTACTATATGCTAAGCATTTTTATTGTTCCTAGGGTTTCAAAGATTTGGCACATTCCTTCATACTCAAGTTGATGGAAGATACCAATATTCAAATACAAAAGTTTAGCTAGAACGTAGTATGATAACACAGATTTTTACACAGAATCACCTGCAAAGAGGAGTAAATAGCTAACATTTTGAGGGTTGTGGTGGAAGAATTGGGGAAAACGGCATATAGGAGATTTTGCCAATTAAATAAAACAATAACAGTTTTTCAAGACAGGGAAAACAGACAAGGTGAGAAAGGATATTCACAACAAAGATAATTCAGAAGCAAATTCACAGAGGCATAAGTTAGATTATATATTTAGAATAGCACAGTTGCCCCCTGTACATTATGGTTGGAGCACAGAAAAGAATGGAAAAAAATAGTCTAGGCAGTGTGCACAGAGCTAAGATATGAAGATCATGACAATCATGTATAAGAAACAAATGAGTGATTGGATAACTCTACACACCATCTTCACAGGTGGAGTCATGGGAGAGAAACTCAGCTCAGATTCAGCACATGCAAACTTGTATACACACAGGGATAGGTGAATGCTTTTCTACTTTAAGATGAATTTGAATATTAATTGGAGCATTCTTTCTTTATATTGGACAGTTCTTCCACTCCCTATTATATCTGGGCCAAAATAATGCATTTATATTACAAGTTTTCCCCTTATATGCATTTAAGTTAAAAAATTCTCTGTATACAAAGGGGGACAATTTAAGATTTTAAACTAATAAGGCTAGAACTGTGTCTTAGGATTGCCTACCATTACAGGATACTGTTTTATAGACAATAGAGTACTCCTAGACAAGAGCAATGGGTGGAGGAAGAAGTAGCATATTCCGAGCTCAGTGGTCAAATACATCGTTACGTGCTTTTAGATAAGTAAACCTTCCCAGCTCTTGGAAAGGACTGTGCACAATTAATAGTTAATAACAATGTACAGTTGACCCTCGAAGAATGTAAGAGTTGGAGGTGCTAGCCATCCATGCAGCTGAAAATCCAACTATAATTTGTGACTCTCTCCAAACTCAATAGCCTTACTAATAGCCTACTGTTGACCAGAAGCCTTACCAATAACATAAATGGTCGATGAATACATATTTTGTATGTTATATGTATTATATACAGTATCTACAGTATTCTTACAATAAAGTAAGCTAGAGAAAAGAAAATGTTATTTAGAAAATCATGAGGAAAAAGAAATATATTTACTATTCATTAAATGCAAGTGGATAGTCATAAAGGACTTCATCCTAATTATCTCCTTGCTGATTAGGCTGAAGAGGAAGAGGAAGAGGAAGAGGAGGTGTTGGTCTTGATGTCTCAGGAGAGGCAGAGGTGGGAGAAAATCTGGGTATAAGTGTCTGCAGAATTCAAACCCATGTTGTTCAAGGGTCAACTGCAGTCTTGATAATTGCTAAAAGAGTACATCTTAAGTGTTGTCATCACAAAAAATAGGAATTATGTGATGAAATGCATATGTTAAATCAGCCCAATTTACCCATTCCACAATGTTTACACATTGGAAAACATGATGTACACAATATATATAATTTTGTCAATTAAAATGGATAAATAATTTAATTAATTTAAATAACTATACACAATCTCATAGACAATTTGAGGCTCTACCATGGTGGACTGGAATTGAAAATCTCCCGCCTTATTTTCAGTCTATTCTATTACACGGAGAAGGAGAAAAAAAGTCTGTTCTTATTTTTATGCCTGATATTTAAAAATATTTTTCTGTCCTTTACCATTCTCTTAGGGAAACTAGAATATAGGCAAGATGTTAAACAAAAGTCTTCTTCCTAAATACAAATTATTATTTCTCTAACACAAGCCATCGTAAACGAATTGAAGTTGCCACTAGTAGATAATGAGCCTGAATATGTCGCTCTTCTCCAGGCACAATCATTAAAAGTAATTGAGTTGGTCTTGGGGAAGAGTAGGGTAAAACGGGAAAGAGAGCTTTACATTTCTTGTCATATTAATTTATTTTCAAAAGATGAAAAAAAAATCCCCCAATTTCTCTTTTTACCAAATCTTACTATATTTGTGATCTCGCTCAAACTATTACTATCCAGATACATTTTCCACATAGCCAGAGATTACCATTAAAACTTTGGAAGTTTCACAACATCATATCTACATACAAAGTACAAATATTTGTCAATGATTATAATTATTCAAAATATATTTTCCCTTAAGATTTGACCAAAATTATAAAAATGTAACAGCAATATTTTAAAAAAGAAAATTAGTTTCACCTTAACCTCTCAAAGCCAAAACTTTGCATAGGGCAAAACACATGTGGAGTAATTGCTTATAAAATATTTGCAAGTGATATTTACATTGTACCGGACTATTGGACTTAGGATTTCTTCATGGTCAAGATAGCAGTCATACCATTCTTGAGGAAAGTGAAAACAAATCTCCCCCAAAATAAAACAAAGGGAAGAAAAGCAAAGTAAGATAACCCCCTTTTAATATCACCCTCCAAATAAACAAACAGAGGCAGTATTAAATATGTAGGATGTGGATGCCAGATCCTAATAGTTAATAAGCACTGTCATACTCTAAAAAATGTGGAAAGGACATTGTAGACATGAGCACTTTGCAGCAGAAAACCTCAGCCTCATTCTACAAGTTTATAAAGATATAAGAAAAGAGTATGTTTACTGTGACACTATTCACAATAGCAAAGACTTGGAACCAACCCAAATGTCCATCAATGATAGACTGGATTAAGAAAATGTGACACATATACACAATGGAAGATTATGCAGCCATAAAAAAGGATGAGTTCATGTCCTTTGTAGGGACATGGATGAAGCTGGAAATCGTCATTCTGGGCAAAATATTGCAAGGACAGAAAACCAAATATCACATGTTCTCACTCATAGGTAGGAATTGAACAGTGAGAACACTTGGACACAGGGAGAGGAACATCACACAGCAGGGCCTGTCATGGGGTGGGGGGAGAGGGGAGGGTTAGCATTAGGAGAAATACCTAATGTAAATGACGAGTTAATGGGTACAGCACACCAACATGGCACACGTATACATGTGTTAAAAACCTGCACATTGTGCACATGTACCCTAGAACTTAAAGTATAATAATAAAAAATAATAGAAAGGAAAAAGAAAAGAGTAATGGTTGGTCCAAGTGAGGCTCCAAGACCAAGTAACTGAAAGGTTTAATACCTTCTTAAAATAGCTTTGAAAAATTTTATTTTTAAAACTTCTTCCTTCTTGAATTAAAAGTTGCAGTTCCCTCCTTTTTGCCTTCACATCAGATAGCATTTACTTGAGTTTCTAGCTCTTTCATATTACTGATTAATAACCTACTATTATATATTTTTTCCAATCCTATCATAATCCTTTTTAAAAAATCCAGGCAAACTTTTTTTTCCCTTGGTGTCCTAACCATGTATTTTGTAAAACTAGTGAATACGGCTGCTCATTTATTTTTCAGATCTCTCTGATGCAGAAATGTTTCAAAGGGATAAATTACAGGCAGAATTCTAATTTAACTATTTGCAAAGTACTACTCTTTTGCCAAAACTGATTGAACTTCAAAGCCTTCCTAAAACATCATACATAATTTATTTTAGGGGGAGAAAACAATAAAATCCAGGACAAGGGCTGGAACAGTGGTATTTTAAATAAGCTGTAGTGACAAAGTATTTGCTTGGAGATGAATATAGTTTTTATCACAAACCATATTTAAAAATTTATAAATCTAGTAATATTGGAGAATTAATGATTACAAGAATTTGTGGAGTACAGGAAAGAGCAAATAATTCACTATGATTGCCTTTCCTTTTTTTTAAAACTAGGCAATTAATTGTTTCTTCATCATACATTCCAATCACAGATTTCTAATTGGTTTTTGACCTCCATACCATGATGGGTTGATTAACAATTCTCTAATCAAGATTGCATAGTGTTCATGTGTGTTCAATAATTCAGCAATTCGTCTGGGAGATGTAATGGGACCCTGGGATCTGGTTGACATTCAGTGACTGCTGAAAGCTACAGAATACTTTATGCCTAAATTGGCCTCAAATTCCTTAATGAAAAGTCAGAAAGATTCCACAAAATGCACTCCTTGCTATACTTTCAAGATCAAAAGAAAAGCTTGTATATTGATGCGAAAACATAGCCATTTGTATTGTCCAGAAAAATCTATAGGTGAAATGTTGAAAAATATGTATAAAATAAAAGCAATTAGTAATGGATATCATCTATGTTGCAAGCACCTCATAAACAACAAAACTGAAATAAAATTCCTTCGTAGTGCTGGACTTTTAACACATTATATAAATGCTCATTAAAAAGTGATTTTCCTGGAAAAAAAAATCAAACAGGTTATTTCCAGACAATTCTTCACTCATTTTGAAAAAGAATGGTACAAGAAGTAAAAACGGGGTCTGAAATTAATCTAGCAATTGCATAGTTTCAGTATGCTTTGTTCAATCTGCCATTTTTAAGAGGGTTAATTTGAAGGGAAAAAAATAGAATTTAGAAAGTTCTAGGTGTCCAGACGGGGGCAAGGTGTGAGAGTTCTGTTTTTAAAAGCCATTTGGTTTGTTAATTCACAAAGACTGCTTATTATGTATATCTTTTATTTATTTAATTTGTGTAGTCTTATATTTTTAACATTTATTGAATTTTTAAAAATATGTTAAACCACTTCTACATTTAGATACTGATTTCTGAATACTTCTCACATGTAAATCCCTAAAAACATTTCAAAGAAATGTAGATATTCTTTTATCTTTTATCCAAAAGAAATATTCTCAAAAAGTTTACCTTGAAGTAAATTCCTGTAGAATAATCCCTGTTGTTTTACTGATTTACATTGAAAACTAATGGGTTAATAGTGCTTTATGATCCCTTAGTTAATATGCAACTTATTAATTTGTGGTCAAATAATATGTATCTTACATGAGGTAGAGACTGAAGGTTGACTCACGATACATTCTTTTTGAGCACATGGGTAAACTACATATCCCGTCCTCTATTAATGTTAAGTATATTCATGTGATTATGTTTCCTCAGTGGAGGGAGTTGAAAGTGATGCTTACAACTTCCAGACCTGGTCCCTAAGACAGTGATATACCTCCTGCACTCTATCCCTTCCTGCTGTCCAGAACTCATGAGGATGTAGTTTTGGCTATGGAGAAGACGGCAATTTATTGAATGACAGCACAAAACAAAGGAAGGAAACTTCATTCTGAAATCACTTCGTAAGGCAAATTCACCCACAGATTTAACCACTCACTTCAAATGTAACACAAGAGAGACATATACTCTTCTTTTGCAAGTCCATTGGCATTGGGTCTCCTTGTTAAAATAGTCTAGTTTTATCCTAGATAATATAACCATGAAAGAGATATATCCAGCCCATAATATTCCTGGAGCTGTCTTAGGCAAGTTGTGTTGTGCCTCCTAGGTGCAATCCCTTAAAACATTTGTTTCTATCACTGAAACCTCAGCTATAAGAAAATCCAAATGTTCTTATCAGAATTTTTAATTACTAAATCATACAGTCTGGGTTTAGTAAATTTTTTATGAAAGCAAAGAAAAACAAAATGCTCAGAACCTCTTTAGAAGGCTCCATGTAAGGAGAGTGGTTCTGGGATTTGAGAAGACTAGGTTGCTGCTGTGAAGACAGATTTTCTTAGGCTTTAGAATATATATATATCAAAAAGCTGTTGTTCAGGAAGAAGTTAGCTGAGCAGACTTCACATACTCAATCCTGCACATTCCCAAGGACCTAATTTCATGACTGGCCTTTGGCCAAGTCTTAGAAATTGAGGTCTTGGAATTGAGACCTTTATCCATACTATATCATTACATCAAGATAGTTTAAACAAACTGGGATTTATGGTCAACAATTGCTTTTCTTCTGGGAGTCTACAGCTTCAGTGACTGAAATCAGTTGTGTAGACACTATGTACATAGGCTCAGATGGGCTTCCTTGGCAGGCAACACTTTGCACATGCTATCCCAACTTACTGGAGGAACCAATTTTGTCCTATGAAACTGCTGAGAGAGGACTTGGAAACTTGCACCTATGTCCTTCAGACTACACCCGTGTGGCTTTTCTCTTTACTGTTACTGCCTTGTATCTTTCTTGTTGAAAAAGAAAATCAAAACTGTGACTATAAGGACTTCTGAGTCTTGTGTGTCTTTTTAGTGAGTTATCAAGTTTAGGTACGGTCCAACACAGCTATTCTTTTGAGAACTTCTTTCGTCATAAATAATTAGGTTACTGACCTAATTTCCCTCTTGGAATCAGTTGCTAGAAGTCCCAGTTTCAAAGGACAGTCTGCCTTCAAGAATCCCACACCATCTTTCATTTTTAGCCTATACTGTTTCTCAGAAAGAGTCTGCAAGAACCTAGTGCTTTGCAGTCTTCAAAAGCAAGAGGTTACACTGGTGTAAAAGAAATAAGCTGCTAAATAAAAAAACTGCCTCACTAGCCCTTTAGTGATCATGCAGATTTGGAGCAATTAGTAAACAATCCAAATGGCAAGTTTATGTTCATAACCACCCTGTAACTTCAATCAACAGAGCTCTAAGTCAGCACAGTTCAACAAATTAGACAGCTAGTTGGAATAAATTCATATTAAGGCAACTAATTATTTAGTTGATGAATTACACTTTTAAATGCCACAGAGGGACCAGGAATTATTCTTTATAGTGTACTCGTAAATATATGTGTGTGTGTGCATATATATATAGTATGTGTATATATAGTGTGTATATAGTGTATACATATATACACACATATGTATATACTTTCATTAATTAATAATTTAAGTAATTGTAATAAAGTAATATAAATGTAAGCCAACAATTATTTTCAAGGCATTGTGCTGTAGGGGTATATACATAAATACTAAAATTTCTGCCACCATAAGAATGAGATATGTATGGAACTGATCTATGACATATGCTTGAGTAAAACAGTAGTAATAAAAAGTAGAAATAAAGTATTAAAAATATTTCCTAATAAAGCTTAAGTTATGAAAAATGTCATAGAAGACATTTTCAGTGAGTCCATGTGTCCACTTGGATCCACAGATTTCTATATTTCTCTTCCACAAATTTAGCCTCTAAAATTTAGCTAAATTCCTATTTTGTCTGCATTTTAATAAAATCTAATAATACTAGGCTATATCATATTAATACATTCATATAAAGCATTTTATTTTCTTTTTCAAATGATGATATATTAAACACAGACACTGAAATCTCATGTTTTAAGAACAATATAATGCCTGTGGGAGACAAAAAATGAGCAGCAATATGCATTTCTTCTGGCTTTTTTTTTTTTTTTTCTTTCTTTTTTTTTTTTTTTTTTTGAGATGGAGTCTTGCTCTGTTGCCCAGGCTAGAGTACAGTGGTATGATCTTGGCTCCCTGCAATTTCTGCTTCCTAAGTTCAAGCAATTCCCCTTCCTCAGCCTCCTGAGTAGCTGGGACTACAGGCACACATGACCACGCCCGGCTAATTTTGTATTTTTAGTAGAGATGGGGCTTCACTATGTTGGCCAGGCTGGTCTTGAACTCCTGACCTCAGGTGATCCACCTGCTTCAGCCTCCCAAAGTGCTAGGATTACAGGCGTGAGCCACCACGCCTGGCCCAATATATGTTTCTTGTTCTTCAAAAGTTTACTGTAAGGTGGTACAAATAACTGTATTACAATAAAATAAGCTTAGTATTGGAAATAAAGTGAGGAGAATAATTAAATTCAAGACATGTTGGAAATTTTTCAAAATGCTACAGGTTAAAATTAAAAACTTGAAGTTAAAAAAATGTCACTGAGTCTCTACCTTATAACTAAATTACTGATTCCTGAGCGAGGTATTTCATTTAAGTGGTTGGGATAGAAATCATCCCGCAAGAGATTATAGTGAAACGGTGGTAAGGATGAAGCAAGTATAAATTATATTTCAAAGAAGTTGAGGATAAAGAGGTAAAATCACGAGGTAGTTGCTTGTAGAGGAGTTCAGGGCCAAGGGGAGGCTATTTCCATATTTGGGTAGATTTAATGTGCTTATACACAGAATGAACCAATGAGCAGCAGAAGATTAAAAATAAACTGAAAAAAGGCCAGGTGCGGTGGCTCACACCTGTAATCCCAGCACTTTGGGAGGCTGAGGTGGGCGCATCACCTGAGGTCAGGCGTTTGAGACTCACCTGGCTTAACATGGTGAAACCCCATCTCTACTAAACACACACACACACACACACACACACACACACACACAAAACAAAAAACAAACAAACAAAAAAAACGCTGGGCATGGTGATGGGCTCCTGGAATCCCAGCTACTCGGGAGGCTGAGGCAGGAGATTCACTTGAACCAAGGGAGGTGGTGGTTGCAATGAGCTGAGATCATGTCATTGCACTCTAGCCTGGGCGACAAAAGCGAAATTCCGTCTTAAAGAATGAATGAATGAATGAATGAATTGAAAAGAAAAAAAAAAACACATGGGAATAGTTTCTTTACTGGCAGAATCTTGCTAGCTGTATGCTAAGTAATATTCTCTTTAAAACACTCCACAAATAAGATAAAATGTGAGAAATAAATTCCAATAAATTGCTGTGCCCGTAAGAAAGTTAAAAAACAACCCCTACAAAATATCTAGAAGTCAAAAATAAGATCAAAGCACATACAAGATGATGAAATACATTCAAATATATCCATACTTCCCTAAATATAAATGGACTACACACTACAGTTGCATTGTTGGAGGAAAAAAGCAAATCCATCTACAGATTTACAAAGACACTTGAAAAACACATGGATTTGAAATGTTGACAGTGACAGCACAGAAAGTTCAAGAAAATATTAAATTAAAAAATTGAAAGCCATGATAGCAACAGTAATAACAAGTGGCTTTTGACATCATTTTTTACTGCTTCTGCCACTCTATATCCCATAAGTCACCAAGTCCTACGTTAAATGTCTCTTAAGTATTTCTTGTTTGGGGTGATTAAAACCTTTTGGAAATAGTGGCAATGACTGTACAACATTATAAATGTAATCAATGCCACTGAATTGTACACTTAAATAAGACTAAAAGGGCAAATTTTCTGTTGTATTTTACCAGAATAATTTTTTTTATTAAAAAAAAAAATCTTAATTTAACCCTCTCTCTTAATCCAGGAAAATTCTCCATTAGTGAAGCCTCCTTCCATGGATAACTTATTACTTCCTAACTGGTCTTCTTGCTTTCCCTGTTTTGTCCTTCAACCCTTATCAGCAAGGAAGCCAGAGTCATCCTAATGCCATTATCCTGTTTAGCAAGGCCAACCAACCACCATCAATAGTTCCGCTCTGTCAGCAGGTTAAATTCCAAACTCATTAATATGGCTTCATTATCAGCCTCTTCATTTTCCAAACCCTGCAAATCTCTGCAGAATCCTTTAGTATATCCTGCTTGACATCTTGCCTTGAACTGTGTTCAGCTCCTCAAACACATGCTTTCTTTAAAATCAAGGCCTTTGTCAGGCTCTTCCTTCTATTTAGAATACCCTTTCCCTTCCCCCTCTTCTATCTTCAAGCCAACTTTTCCCATTTCTTTAGCTAACCCCTGCCAAGTCTTCACATTTTAGCATAGGCATCCCTTCCTGCCAAAGCCTTTCCTGGTTCCCTAAATATAGTTCAGGTGCATATTTACCTAATAATTGCACTCACCGCACAGTATTATAATCATCTGCCTATAAGTCTGTATATATCATTATATTATAAGCAGTAAGGTCAAGAAATATGTCTGTTGTATCAAACATTTAACATCTGGGTCTGCAACTACGCTAAATAATTGTCAACAACTTACAATGAAAATGTTTGTTTTGTAAACACCGATACAAGAAAATCTCTTGGATGATAATAATTGTGTCTATTACCAGATAGTACTAAATAGATACAGTGTCACAACTCTGGAATAGTCTACATTTGAGCTTAAAGTTTTTCTGTTGTTGTTGTTTGTTTGCTTGAGACAGAGTCTCACACAAAGTAACTGGGATCACAGGTGCCCACCACCAAGCCCAGCTAATTTTTGTATTCTTAGTAGAGACGAGGTTTCACCATGTTGGTCAGGTTGATCTCGAACTCCTGACCTCAGGGATCCACTGGTCTCAGCCTCCCAAAGTGCTGGGATTACAGGCGAAGTCTTTCCTGGTATTAATCATTAGGTAGAAAGAGGATAAATTCTAAATTGTTTCCCCTTAACATGACAATTTGTTCGGTGTAAATTTATTTTGAAATGCTATCGAAAATTTTCTTTAAACTCGTTCTACATGAGATGTTAAAAACAAACACTAAATTCATGTTAAATTTGCCTTTATTTTTTATTATTTCATAATTATCTAACATAGAATAAAAAGGATTAAATAAGAGGGGATCAGAGCAACAAAAATCTTCATAATCTAGAAGATAAAGGTCCCATGAAAAACAAGTTGAAAAGATTTTAAGGAGAGAAAAGCAACACATAAGGATATCAGAGTCAGAGAAAACGTAAAAAAAAATTTGATCTGACATTCCAAACACATGAAAAATTAGTGAGAGAAAATTAAAAATTAAAGCAACAAAACACATTCTGCTACAGTCCAACCTCCCTAGCAACAATTTGCATTCATATGCATTTTATATTCCATACCTTGACTGTGAAATTTAATTAAAAATAATTATAAACACAGCTCCTTGAGGCTACTGAGGATTTCACAGTTTGAATCTTTACTTTTGAAACATTTTCTTTTCATAAAATATCATGCGTCACTAAAGCTCTTGTGTCTTCAGAAGAAATGACAACTCATCTAGTTCAAATACATCCAAGTAAGCTAAATTTAGATGGAATGACCTAAGAACCTTGATTCAGGGTTCAGTCAATATATAAAGTGAATAACTGAAAACTGTCCCTGTAGTTCCAAATTTGGCCTTGATATTCATTCATTTCAGATGGAAGCTCTTAAGGGAAGGCAGCAATAGAGCTATATTCAGCACTACTGAAGTGTTAATTATGCAAGAAAATAAGTGAACAACAGAATGAATGAATGAATGAATGAATGAATGAACGAATGCCAGATGCCACAGTAAAAAGTATTTTAGGGATAGAGAAGGGCTAACATAAAGACAGATTCATTTATCCTATTAAGTTTTGGTTCCTATTTTTCCTCTGTCTTCTTTTGACCCCAAAGTAAGCTTGCATGCACAAATGTCAATGAAAATTGATGTCTACACTAAAAATGTGATCTAGTTTGTTTCCTCAGCATTATTTGGAAAAATTGCAGTCCTTAGTTTTTCTTTGACATTATCTTAGATTTTCTGTGAAAAGGGGGAAAAGCCTGATTCTGATTCCTCCACTTACCACCCAGAAGCACTCAGTAATTTTGTGGAAATGTAATTGATTTATTTTTGTTTACTTGATAAACTCAACACTTTAGCTGGGAGGATGTGAGCCTTAAATGCAATTTTACAGTCTTTTCAAAGGATGCAGTTAGTTAAACATCACATAGCTAAAGTATCCGTCTGGCTCCTGAATGTCTTCAGAACGTGAAAGTAAGTGCCTTGGTTACATGGTTCTCAAAATGAGCATTAGGAATATTTCCTTTACGTCTTTTTTTTTTTTTTTTTTTTTTTTAACTTTTTCCTGGCATTATATCCTGAACTCCGGAAGATGAGGATGTGGATGGTTGAGATATGCTTTTGCAACTTGGAATTAATAAAGGCAGATGCCAAATTCCCGAAAGCATTAAGACGGTAAGACATGACACTGCGTGTTAAATCATCATAAGGAAGATAAACAGAGTGTGTGTGATTCGTAAAATAAAAATTAAAAAAATAGTGTTCCGAGTTCCCTGGATATTTTACATCACTGTGAAGAGGGGGAAATTAGCAACAAACAGCTGAAGCACTTGTCTGTCCGTATTGCAGCTTCAGAGTTGCTGGTCACCTTCGGTGCCTCAGATCATGCCAAATAAGGAGGAAAATCTGTGTGCTCTCTGAGGACTCTTTACATTATTCAGTTTTCTTTTAAGGTTGTCACTAAACATGTATACAAAGAATTCATATGGAGGCTATTTTAGAATTAAATTATTTTATCAACATTATGACTTTAGAATTATACTGACTATGACCTGGCATGGTGGCTCACGCCTGTAATCCCAGCAGTTTGGGAGGCCAAGGCAGGTGGATCACGAGGTCAAGAGATCGAGACCATCCTGGCCAACATGTTGAAACCCCATCTCTACTAAAAATACAAAAATCAGCTGAGTGTGGTGGCGCGTGCCTGTAGTCCCAGCTACTTGACAGGCTGAGGCATGAGAATCGCTTGAACCTGGAAGCCAGAGGTTGCAGTGAGCCAAGATTGTGCCATTGCACTCCAGCCTGGCCAGAGTGAGACTCGGTCTCAAATAATAATAATAATATTGTTTTAAATATTGTATTATTATAATATATAAAATATAAATATAAATGATTATACTGAATATATATATACACATATATGTATATATATACACCTTATATAAATGTATATTTAGGAGAAGATCTTTATTTTAGGCTTTTCTAATATCTTAGTTGGGGCATATTATGTGCCATCTGAATATTTAAACACGGTGTTTTATTTTTCGTTTATATCTCACTTTATTTTGTGTTTACATCTTAGCAACATTTCTTTCAATGCTTCCCAAAGTAAGTGATATTTTCTGAGAAATGAACATAGATGTCAATGAAAAGACTAGAGGCCTGGAGTGTTAGTTTGGGAACTGCCACCAGTTAAATGTGTGGCCTTGTTTGTCACTTAAATTTTCTGGATGGACAACATCTCTTCATCTGAAAAATTAAGACGGTTAATTAAATTATGTGATTCAAGGCACTCAAAACATCTCTATGTGAATGAGAATGCATGTGTACACTTAGAAACAAGTATGAAATTTTTCTGCAAGAATAGCAAATAAGAACAGTGACAAATAAGTGAACCAGATGAAATAAACTGACAAAAGTAACAATATATTTTCACATTGTCACCTTTGATTTTGTGATGATTTTGATAGAGTTCAGGGGCAGGATTCTATTTTACAGTAAACAAGAATGAGGTTCACTAAAAATATATGACTTTCTCGAAATTACTGAAAAGATTACTCCGTAAAACAAAATGAATACTACCTTTTGACTTCCAGAGAAGGTCTATGCACAACTCATAATTGTAGGTCTACATATGGTAGGTGACTCTTACTGCAACCATTGTTTATGACAATATAAGACATCAATGAGCTCATATAATTGTGCATAAAATCATGAGAGAATGATTTAGAGGATCATTGACAGAACACTGGCTGATTTTATTGATGTCTGCATTGGCCTGGAGAGAATAGGTATTTGGTCTGCTTTGTTTTTAGATCCCCATTTAAACTTTGAAAAGAGGGGCATAAAGCTTTCTCTGGTTAATTCTGAAGATCTTCTATGACAGTTTACTTACAAAGAACTGTTAAGAAGTGAACTTGATAATGAGGTGCAGAAAATGTGGTAAAGCATCTGGATCTCTGCCTCCTCAAATCTAGGTAATGATTTGGAAAACTGAGATTTAAAAAATATATATATGCCATCAAATATCATTAAATACCTAGATGCATGTGTTGTTGAACCAGGTCTTATTACCTACCACACTGGACCATATGTTTTCACATAAATACCTACTTAGCTACATTACAATAATATTTGTAAACAGTTTAATCACATCCAAATTACATAAAAACACAAATAATAAGATGTACTGGGCGAAGTAAAGCAGCGATGATTACGAGTGTTTGCATGTTAATGGCCTCTTGTGTTTGACATAATATTCAATTTAAGGTTGGAAGTAGATGGGAATGGGGACATTTCATTTCAAGTGATTTTTTTTCTCCTTTTCTTTTGTAAACATGACAGAATTCTTTAGCTAAATTTGAAGGAGGGCTTTTCCAAATACAGGAAGCAGCCTGAGACATGTTTCACCATTGATTGCAGAAAAAATTGGATGGTGTCAACAATGAGAGGGTTGGCAAAGATGCAGAAGCAGAAATGGGTTATTGCTGTAGGATCACAACCTTCAAAATTGAAGGTGAACTTTTTAGAATGCTTTACGGTGGGAGGGCACTGTTGTAGGCCTGGCAACCATCGTTATGAAGGTAAAGCAGAGAAATAGATAAGGAAATAGGGTAAGGAGTGTCTTACCATTCATTAAAGAACGTTACTTAAAATCTCTCCACGTCAGTAAGGCACTGCACATTTGCTCTCACCTGTGTCTGCCATCCCCATGTTCAGGGCCTTTTAACCCCTTGTCACACCATTCCAGAGAGTGACACTCCCATGCCTGTCTTCAGTGAGCTTGGAAATAAAGTGTGGTATCTGGTCGCTACTTAAAATACCTTCAGTCAACCCTGTTTTTAGCTCCATTTCACACTCCTGCCATCTAAGGAAGCTGATTTTCTACTTTCTGAGCCTTCTTGGCATTTAGCAGTAAACAGAATTATATCTTTCTGGCAACCTGGATATAGGGTTACGTTTTACCTTCTCTGGCCTACTGAATCAGTTACTACCAATCCATTTGTTGCCAGATTGTAAAATTTTGTTAATGTGGGTTTTCTGCCTGTTGTTTCCTTTTCTACACTCTTTGTCCTTGTAGTTTATACCTTTAAAAAAAAATTCCATTACATACATTTTAGTGGTATTTTGGGAGTATGGGGAAATAAATGCATTTAAGTAGAAGTTCTCCCCATTCTCTCTTTAATCCTCTCCAATCAGACCTTCATCTCCACCAATCCACTGAAATATCTTTGTCAAGGTTATGTCTTACTTGCCATTTCAGGGCATTGGATGCTGTTGATCGTCTCCTTCTTGAAACACTTTCTTTCTTTGACTTCTTAGACACACACGCTGTACAGGTGTTTATCTGATTAGTTGCCTCTTCTTGGTCTCCTTCACTGTGTCCTTCTTCTCAAGAAAGTCAGGGTACTTATGGGTTCAATTCTAGAACATCTCTTCCCATTCGAAACGTACTTCCTGGTTGATAAAATCCAGTCCTCTAATGCTGGATGCCATCTCTGCTGATGGTTCCCGTATTTATTCTTCTAGCTCTGACGTCCATCCTGAGCTCCTGGTTGTTTTATCTAACTGCCTACTTAACATGATTCTCTGAGTGTCTCATAAACATTAACATTTTATGTTTCCAAAAAAAGAACACTTGATATCCCATACTTCAACCTCCAATCTTCCTTGTCTCAGTACATAGCATCGACACTCACTCAACATTTACACATTCACCTCATCAGCAGTCTCTTTCCTCCCTGCCTTCAATATGTAAACCCAGGTGCAATCACGTTTCCACCATGGAACCTGCCACTGTCATGCACTCCTGCAAATATTGTCATCTTTCCTCCTTATGTCTCCCTTTTTTTCTCTACAGTCAGTTCTCAACAGACAGAGATGGTTTAAAAACTTAAATTAGTCACTTTATCCACCCATGCTCAAATCACCCCAAAGTGCTGAATCTCTCTGATCTACTCTCTTGGCTATTCAGTTCATCCCCCTCCCTCGACCTCACTCACTCTACTTTAGTCACAGGCCATCTTGCTTTCCCTCCATTGAGCCACACTTGTTCCCATCTTGGGACTTGTTTTAATTACTATTTATCTCTGACAAGAAGGCACTCTGCTGCTGCTTATGAATCACTCACTCCCTCATAACATGCTGATACTTTCTCTCAGTTGGTACTTCTTCAAGGAACTTTCCTATCATTCAATCTACCTTGTTTTCAGTCCCTTCATTTTTCTTCATGCCACTTATCATCTCCTGATAATCAACATATTTACTTGTTTATTTTCTATTTCTATTTCTCTTTCTTGAGTGTAAGCTCCACAAAGGGTGAAGAATTTTTCTGTGGTCCTTACCACTCCATCTCCTGTATTTAGAACATGTGCCTGGCAGAGTGGACATTTCTTGAATATAAGAAAGGTGAGAGAAGAAAAAATGGAAGAGAGGAAAGCAGAAGGAAGACCTGCACGCTCCAATCCACTCTCTCCAACCTTCAGCTAGGAGGGGATGTGGATGACTGAAATATAAGCAAAGGTTACATGGGTGGACAGGAGCAATGGTGGAATATGGTCTTTACACACTTGCTGTACTCTTTCATAAACTGATATAGAAGAGAACTCCACTGATATGTGGCTTTCATAGCCTGTCTTCAGTCCTTGCTTGACATAGATATATCAGCAGACCTAGCGTAGTTCCAGCCACTTCAGGGAAAATTGACCTTCAGTCAGAATTAAGGGTGGACTCCCAGGTCAATGGCTTGGGTGAAGTATTTAGCAGGTACTTACATTTATTAATGAACTTCTTGGAGTTTGAGCCAGTTCTCTGTACTATCACTGCCTAAGACAAAGATTTGACTCATATATAGAATCTGAAAAAGTTGATCTCATAGAAGTAGAGAGTAGGATGGCAGTTACCAATGGCTAGGGTGGTTGGGGGGTGGGGAAGTTGAGGAAAGGTCAAAGGATATGTAATTAGATAGGAGAAATGAATTCACGGACTCTACTGTACACCATGGCGACTATAACTAATGATGATATATAGAATTCTTGAAAAATGCTAAGAGAGTGGATATTAAGTGTTCTTATCACAAAAATGACAACTATGTATGGTAATGAATGTGTTAATTAGCTAGATTTTACCATTTTACAATGAGCATATACTTCAAATATTGTGTTGTACATGATAAATACATATAATTGTATATGTTAATTAAAAATACAATAAAAGTAAAGCTTCACCAGGCAGAGACTGTAAACGTAAGCCAGAAGTGACAAAGCACCAAGGACAGAAAAGGACATTCCCCTAGAGTTGATCAGATACAGCCATAACTCATGCTGGAGGCAACAGAAGCCCAAGGTCCACGTTCCCTAATAGCGACACACATCAGGCTCCCCGGTCAATGTACCCAGCCATCTTAGGGAGAAAAGCTTCTGGAGGAGAAACAAATCTTTGAGATGACACATTTTTCCAAATCAGAGACTGAGGCTTTCCTAAAAGCATGGTTTTAAATATCTGATTGAACTGAGATGAACTGATTTTAACATATTTTTTTCCCAATCAGCATGTAAAGGTTGATGAAGGGGACATGAAGAGTTATTTTAATAATCTTACATTGTTTTAGCATTAAAATTTAATCTTTTTAAATTTTAAATTTTAGCATCAGTTGTCTTATGGGGTCCTGCTACATAGTTCTATATTTCATATGACTTGTACTGCTGAATCAGAACAGACACATACAAAGGACAGGGCCAGGGCACATGCTTAGAAAGAGACTAACAGTGTTACTACACAATGAGAAAACCTACTGAACAACAAGCTATCTGGATAGGCAGAACTATTCAAAAGTGCTTATCTAAAGCAGATCTTGACAAATGGAAAGTGCTCAATAAATAAACTCAACAAGGAAACAAAACAGTGGGTAGCAGTGTAGATGACTCAAGTGTCTGTTTCAGCAACACACACAATGTTGAACCTGCAACAACAACATGGGCTGAGATCTTTATCATAAAACTTGAATTGACGGAGGAGTCCTAGTTCCAGATATTTTGTGATCCAAAAGAGAATAGAAAGTGAATTCAGAAGGAATGTTTGAGTGAAGTGTCAATTGTTGTGACTCAGCTCTGATAGCAGATTAAACAACCATGAGAAAAGCAGTGGGAAGAAACAAAGGGAGAGAGTAACGATATCCCCTTGAAGGTTTTGTTCAGAAAAGTTAATGTTGGGAAAGGTCTCCTGTGCGCAGTCTGTCGACTCTGGCTTAGCTGCATAGGAATGGGTTTTGGGCCTGGAACACTGCCTTTTCAATAGATAAGCTGTCCTTACAAAGCCTGTTCTGGGCTTGTTGCCTTGTGTAGGAAAAGCTTTCCATGTTTCAAACTCAGTGTGTCCTCCTTTGTTCTTAAGTGCATGCTTCAGTGACCCCCATGCATGCCCCTAGCTTTCTATATTTCAGACCTCTCCAGGGAAAGGCATTGAGGTCCTTTCACTACAGCAGAAAGTGGGCTATGTGCAGTTAAGACATCCCCTCATGTGGGCTGGGGAACAGATCCCTGGCCATGGGGGCCTGAAGTATTGCAAGGAGCTGGATCTTGTGCACTCTCTCTCTCTTCTTGCTATAAACACTGCATCACTACTGCCTAGCGTGCACGTTGTCTGTTCCCAACAACCTCTAATTATGCACTCATCTCTTCCCTGGGTGGCACTCATCAACCTTTTAACCTTGGCCCCACAGCCCGAACAACAAGCAGTGAATTAGTTAATTTGGTTCTTAGTACATGTATATTTTGTAATATCAGTGATCATCATTTCGATTGACTTAAGTAAGTAGGATTATACTTTACACCCAGGTGAAACAATGATGAATGTCGTATTTCTCTAGCATACAAAACACTAACCACTAACTCTGAATCCTATGTGGACTTCTCTCTAGTTTAACTAATTTTATACAAGTAAAATAACTTGATTGGGTCACCACAGACCTGATTACCTTATTTGTTGAACAATGAAACTGTTTATGGAATTTGGCAAAGCAGTATTTAGAAAAGTAACTATTTATTTGGGTTGGAGAATAACACAGTGCCATGATCATAAAATCTCATGAATTATTCTTCTGCTCACTAACAATTTTATAATGTTTAGGAAGAAAAAAACCATTTTTTTATGATTTTAAAATAAAAGAAATCGAGATTTGATCCGAAATGTTGGGTATAATGGGGCAGGATCCAATTTTGTGGGATAAAGCTGGGGAATAAAATGGACCTTTGTGAATTAGAGAATATTGTCTCTAGCCTCAGGGATGAAAAACAACAGCAGAAAATTGCAGCATGATGCTTCCTTGCTGCACTGAACTCATGATTCTCAAGGTTTCAACTCAGTCTTCTCATTGGAAAGGACAGGAGAAAAGGAATATTCTCTAGGCCTCTTCCAAGTTTGGGTACAAACAGTAGAATGAAATCTTTCTAGTGTCACTCAAGGCTGCAAACAGCTTCATAGGAACAGAACATTGTTAGCACTAACTTACTAGGACCAACAATGAATGCATTTGGTAACCAAAGTCAAGAAACGTTTACTCCACCGACTTGAAGAATGGTTCCTCTAGTAGAGATACAAAGAAACTGCCCCATGTTTTTCTTCCCTTAAATTTATAACTCTGGAACGCACCCCCCTCAGCTTTACCTGAAGCCTGTCACTACTTGCACATTTTCTCCCAATGTTAGTGAGAGAGAGATTTCCATGCACCTTGGTTAGGATGAGACTTCTACATAGAACGACAGTAATGAGAAATCTGAGCAAAAACGGCTTTAGAGGTCAAAGCAATTTCTTTATTTGCTTTATGACCCAGGATGCCAACTGTATGGAATACCTCCTCTATCAGGGACCAGGACAATTTTCAGATAATTATAAAAAAACATGCTATTATAAATAGTGCTGCAATAAACATACTCCATAAGTTGTCTTATGGAGAGTCCTGCTACATAGTTCTATATTTCATATGACTTGTACTGCTGAATCAGAACAGACACATACAAAGGACAGGGCCAGGGCACATGCCTAGAAAGAGACTAACAGTGTTATTATACAATGAGAAAACCTACTGAACAACAAGCTCATAGCCATCTGGATAGGCAGAACTATTCAAAAGGGCTTATCTAAAGCAGATCTTGACAAACAGAAAGTGCTCAATAAATAAACTCAGCAAGGAAACAAAACAGTGGAGAACAGGGTAGATGACTCAAGTGTCTGTTTCAGAGAGCAACACACACAATGTTGAACCTACAATAACAACGTGTGCATTGTCTTTACAGTAGAATGATTTATAATCCTTTGGGTATCGTGTCAATGACAGACTGGACAAAGAAAATGTGGTACATTTACACCATGGAATACTATGCAGCCACAAAAAAGAATGAGTTCATGTCTTTTGAGGAAACATGGATGAAGCTGGAAACCATCATCCTCAGCAAACTAACACAGGAACAGAAAACCAAACACCGCATGTTCTCACTCATAAGTGGAAGTTGAACAATGAGAACACATGGACACAGGGAGGGGAATATCACACACCAGGGCCCATTGGGGGTGGAGGGAAAGGGGAGGGAGAGCATTAGGACAAATACGTAATGCATGTAGGGCTTAAAACTCAGATGATGGGTTGATAGGTGCAGCAAACCACCATGGCACATGTATACCTAGGTAACAAACCTGCATGTTCAACACATGTATCCCAGAACTTAAAGT
This sequence comes from Theropithecus gelada, assembly GCF_003255815.1. NCBI lineage: Eukaryota > Metazoa > Chordata > Mammalia > Primates > Cercopithecidae > Theropithecus > Theropithecus gelada. The sequence goes on along the minus strand of NC_037685.1, from coordinate 31,794,599 downwards.
AACAAAAAAAAGAATAGGCCTTTCAAAACACACACACACACACACACACACACACAAAATCATCTGTACCCAGTAATTCCAAGCAGCATATTACACCTAACCACAAGAATATGCAACACCACTCCGGAGGGTGGAGAAGGGGGTGGAGAGCATGGCTGCCTCCAGGAGTGAATGCCCAGGAAGCTGAGCATTTAAGGCGATCAGAATTACTGGCTGGAATGGTGATGGAAAGGCTGTATATTTTTATTTTTCTTTTGTTAGCAAATCATAGGCTCAGTAACTTTAAACATTAAATTTTTATTGAGAATAGATGCTATGCTCTCTTCCTTACATAGCCATTCTCTCAAATATTCTTCTGCAGGAGAATAATGTACAACAGAATAATGTGCAACAGAAATAATGTACAATGAGATTTTTCTCTTTTCCTTTTTAATTCTGTTTTAACAAAATACTGCCTGTTAGACAATGGGGTGTTATAATAAAAACCAATCTCACTTTGTAGACAGAAGATTAAGGTTCAAGTCCTGGCTATGATATTTACTTGTAAACCTTGAGAGAGTCACATAATTCCATGAATTTTCATTGCATATTAAAATAAAAGAATACTAATTCCCACGTACCTCCAGAGCTTTGTAAGGATAAATTAAAACATAATATGTGTCATCATTTACAATTTTACAGATTTACAAATGTAAGTAGTTATTAACTTTCTTCATATTTCAGTTCTTTATATAGAATGCCAATTCATATTATTGAAGGAAAACAGGGAAAAATATAATTTCCTCCCATTTTTTAATGCAAGATATGATGGTCGATGTTTTACTTTGAAGTATAATAGTCATCTTCTCAAACCATATGTATTTACTAATTCTCAACTAATTAGGAGATGTTTATGGACATGTTTTTGGTTGATGGTTCAAGAAGAAAATAGCTCACTAAGTAAAACTGTGTTCCTGTGTATGTAGTGTTTGTGTGTGTGTGTGTGTGTGTGTGTGTGTGTGTGTGTGTACGCAAGAGAGAAACACATACAGACAAGTATACTGTGATGTCTTGAAGAAGTGATTTAGGAATGCTGAAAGCTCTGGGGAACTCTGTAAGCCCCGGAGTTGGTTCTGGCCTTGCTGATAGAGAATGGTCATGCTTGACCTCTTTCACCTTCATTTCTGTTTGTCTCCTAGCCCTCTGTTCCCAGGGCACTTGGAGAAATTGCCTTTCTCTCCTGTACGATCTTCAGGGGCAGAGCAGGACTGTGTCATATTCACAACCATCCATCTGGCACCTATCCTGGAATCAGTACAGATTGGCCACCCATAAATGTGAAGCTTAACTAAGTGAAGCTGAGTTCACTGGGTGTTTTTCTTCAGTTGTCTTTGTTGGTTCCACTTACTCTGTTCATTGCTCCAGTTCATTCTGCACACTGACACCAAAGTGGCTGCTTAAATGCAAAATTTTATCATGACAACCCATGGCTAAAAATTCAACTTCACATGCTAGGCTTCTAGGCTTTTCATTACCTAAATACAGCCTGCTTTACTGGACCTATTTCTCACACTCTTGTTCTCACATGTTATGCTTTCTGTTCATATTGTGGGTACCTGCAATTCTAAGAATAGTGCATGGTCTTTTATTTCTCTGGATATCTGCACATGATATGCCTTATGCATGAATATCTTTCAGCCTCACCTATAAGAATTCACTCTTCACTTCAGAATTTCTGCAGAAATGTCCTTGCAGTTTCTCTAACCATAAGGTTTTCAGGGAACACACTGGAAAATATTTGGCAAGCTTGACACCATTCTGTCTTCTCATATTGAAAGCAGACATGACTAATCCGTCACTACAATCTTCACAAGTTGTATGTTCACAATACATTTAAGCACCCATTACCAAATATTAGCATCAGCATATAAACTAAGCTTTGTAAACCTAGCCAGGCATATTAGTCAGTTTTCACGCTGCTCATGAAGACATACCCAAGACTGGTCAATATACAAAAGCAAGAGGTTTAACTGGATTTACAGTTACACTTGGTTGGGGAAGCCTCACAATCATGGCAGATGACAAGGATGAACAAGTCATGTCTTATGTGGATGGCAGCAGGCAAAAAGAGAGCTTGTGCAGGACAACTCCCGCTTACCATCAGATCTCGTGAGACTTACTATCATGAGAACAGCAAAGACCAGCCCCCATGATTCAATTATCTGCCACCATGTCCCCCTCACAACACATGGGAATTCAAGATGAGATTTGGATGGGGACACAGCCAAACCATATTATTCTGCCCCTGGTACCTCCTAAATCTCATGTCCTCACATTTCAAAGTAAATCATGGCTTCCCAACAGTCCTGGGAAGCCTTATCTCATTTCAGCATTACTCAGAAGTCTATAGTCCAAAGTCTCATCTGAGACAAGCAATTCCCTTCCTCCTATGAGCCTGTAAAATCAAAAGCAAGATAGTTACTTCCTGGATACAATGTGGGTACAAGCACTGGATAAATACAGCCATTCCAAATGGGAGACATTGGCTGAAACAAAGGGGATACAGGCCCACGCAAGTCCAAATCCCAGCAAGGCAGTCAAATCTTCAAGCTCTGAAATGACCTCCTTTGACTTCATATCTCGTATCCAGGTCATGCTTATGCAAGACGTGGGTTCCCATGTTCTTGGGCAGCTCCACCATTGTGGCTTTGCTGGGTACAGCCCCCATCTTGGCTGCTTCCATGGGCTAGCGTTGAGTGTCTGTGGCTTTTCCAGGCACTTGGTGGAAAGTGGATCTACCATTCTGGGGTCTGAAGGATGGTGGCCCTCTTCTCATAGCACCACTAGATGGTGCCCCAGGAGGGACTCTGTGTGGGTTCTCTGACCCCACATTTCCCTTTCACACTGCCCTAGCAGAAGTTCTCCATGAGCCTCCCCTTACCCCCTCCCACCAGCAAACTTTTGCCTAGGCATCCAGGCGTTTTCATACATCTTCTGAAATCCAGGTGGAAGTTCCAAAACCTCAATTCTTGACTTCTGTGCATCTGCGGGCTCAACACCATGTAGAAGCTGCCAAGGCTTGGGGCTTCCACCTTCTGAAGCAACAGCCCAAGCTGTACTTTGGCCCCTTTTAGTCACGGCTGGAGTGACTGGGATTCAGGGTACCAAGTTCCTAGACTGCAGGCATCACAAGGACCCTAGCCCTGGCCCAGGAAACCATTTTCTCCTATGCATCTGGGCCTGTGGTGGAAGGGCTGCCACTGTGTCCAGAATTGGTGGGTTCTTGGTCCCGCTGACTTCAAGAATGAAGCCACAGACCCTCGCGGTGAGTGTTACAGTTCTTAAAGATGGTGTGTCCGGAGTTTGTTCCTTCAGATGTTCAAATGTGTCTGGAGCTTCTTCCTTCTGGTGGATTCGTGGTCTCACTGATAGGAGTGAAGCTGCAGACCTTCATGGTGAGTGTTACAGCTCATAAAGATGGCGTGGACCCAAAGAGTGAGCGGCAGCAAGATTTATTGCAAAGAACAAAAGAACAAAACTTCCACAGTGTGGAAAGGGACCCAAGCGAGGTGCCACTGGCTGGCTCTGGCAGCCTGCTTTTATTCCCTTATCTGGCCCTCCACCCACATCCTGCTGCTTAGTCCATTTTACAGAGAGCGAATTGGTCCGTTTTGACAGAGTGCTGATTCATGAGTTTACAATTCCTGAGCTAGACACAGGGTGCTAGACAGAAAAGTTCTCCAAGTGCCCGCTAGGTTAGCTAGATACAGAGTACTGATTGGTGTATATACAAACCTTGAGCTAGACACAGAGTGCTGACTGGTGCATTTAGGATCCCTTAGCTAGACATAAAAGTTCGCCAAGTCCACACTAGACTCAGGAGCCAGGCTGGCTTCATCTAGAGGATCCCGCATGGGGCCATGGACCCACGAGTCCCGCACTGTGTGCTCACACCCCTCAGCCACTGGGTGGTTGAAGGGACCGAACGCAGTGGAGCAGGGGGCAGTGGAGCAGGGGGCAGCACTCCTCACGGAGGCTCGGGTCATGTGGCAGCCCACCGCTGGGGGCGGGAGGAGGGTTCAGGCATAGCTGGGCTGCAGGTCCCAAGCCCTGTCCCTCAGGGAGGTGACTGAGGCCCTGGGAGAATTTGAGAGCAGGGCATGCGGGCTGGCAGTGCTGGGGGACCCAGCACAAGCTCTGCAGCTGGTGGCCCAGGTGCTAAGCACCTTACTGCCCTGGGCCCCCGGTGTGGTGCCTGCCCCCCGCTCCGAGTGCAGGGCCCGCTGAGCCCACGCCCATTGGAACTCACACTGGCCTGTGAGCGCCAGGGGCAGCCAGGGTTCCCCCGGGCGCTTCTCCCTCCACACTTCCCTGCAAGCAGAGGGAGCCGGCTCCGGCCTCGGCCAGCCCAGAGAGGGGCTCCCACAGTGTAGTGGTGGGCTGAAGGAATCCTCAAGCACCGCCAGAGTGGACACTGAGGCTGAGGAAGCGCTGAGAGTGAGGGCTGCTAGCACATTGTCACCTCTCACCATGAAGACCTCTGACATCCCCTGGAGACATTGTCCCCATTGTCTTGGGGATTAACATTCAGTTCCTAGTTACTTATGCAAATTTCTGCAGCTGGCTTCAATTTCTCTTCAGAAAAATGGATTTTCTTTTCTATCACGTTGTCAGGCTGCAAACTTTCTGAACTTTTATATTCTGCTTCCCTTATAAAACTGAGTGCCTTTAACAGCACCCAAGTCACCTCTTGAATGCTTTGCTGCTTACAAATTCTTTTGCCAGATACCCTAAATCATCTCTCTCATGTTCAAAGCTCCACAGATCTCTAGGGCAGGGGCAAAATGCTGCCAGTCTTTTTGCTAAAATGTAACAAGAGTCACCTTGCTCCAGGTTCCCAAGAAGTTCCTCATCTGCATCTGAGACCAGATCAGCCTGGACATTATTGTCCATATCACTATCAGGCTTTTGGTTAAAGCCATTCAGCAAGTCTCTAGGAAGTTCCAAACTTTCCCACATTTCCCTGTCTTCTTCTGAGCCCTCCAAACTGTTCCAACCCCTGCCTGTTACCCAGTTCCAAAGTTGCTTCCACATTTCTGGGTATTTTTTCAGTAATATCCCACTCTACTGGTACCAATTTACTGCATTAGTCCCTTTTCACACTGCTGATAAACACATATCTAACATTGGGCAATTCACAAAAAAGAGGTTTTGTTGAACTTACAGTTCCATGTGGCTGGGGAAGCCTCAGAATCATGGTGGAAGGCAAGAAGGAGCAAGTCATATCTTACGTGGGTGGCAGCAGGCAGAGAGAGAGCTTGTTCAGGGAAACTCCCCCTTATAATAACCATCAGATCTTATGAGACTTATTATCACCAGAACAACACAGGAAAGACCTCCCCTCATGATTAAATTACCTGCCACCAGGTCCCTCCCACAACACTTGGGAATTCAAGAGGAGATTTGGGTGGGGACACAGCAAAACCATATCACCAGGTTTGAGAAGATGAGAGGAAACTCACCCAGAACTTATTCTTCTGGATAGCCTTTTGCCTGGTAAGCTCAGACTGCATGTGTCCTTCACAGGCCCAAGCTCCTCGCAAGATGGCCCTTTCCTTACAACTGTCTTATGCTGGGTTCCAGAAACAACTCCTCTAGCCCGTTCCAGCCTAGAGACAGTAATGACTCCACTGTCACTAGAACAGGGAACTTCACTCACTTCTGTTGTTTTCCTATATGCCGTTCTTAACTTTTAAAATAGGCTCTATATTCAGTCTTCTCCAATTACATTTGTTTGTGATAGCTGCTTTCTGTTGGTAAACTGACATAGTAGGAATTATGAAGCTACCAGTTTAAATAGCAAGATAATTTTCATAATTAAGTGGGATTTATCCCTGGGATGAAGGAGTGCTTCAACATACACAAATCAATATATCTTATTTATTACATTTACAGAATGAAGGACAAAAATAATGATAATTTCCATAGATGCAGAAAATGTGTTTGACAAAATTTAACATCTATTCATGATAGATATTCTCAGTAAATTAGGAACAGGATGAATGTACCTTAACACAATAAAGGTCATATATGACAAGCCCACAGCTAACATACTTAACAGTGAAAACTTGAAAGCTTCTCCTCTAAGATCAGGAACAAGACAAGGATGTTCACTCTCACCACTTTCATTCAACATGGAACTGAAAGTCCTAGCCGGAGCAGTTAGGTAAGACAAAGAAATAAAAGGCATCCAAATAGGAAGGAAAATAGTTCAATCATCATTGCTTGCAGATGATATGATCTTATATATAGAAAATCATAAAGACTCCACAAAGAAACTGTTAGAAGTAATAAATAATATATTAAAATTGCAGGATAAAAAAATCAGCATATAAAAATAAGGGTGTTTCTACAGTAACAATGAACTATCTGGAAAAAAAAAATTTAAGACCACAACCACACTTACAACAGTTACAAAAATTATATAATAATAAATTTAACCAGGGATATGAAAGATCTGCACACTGAAAAGTACAAAACATTGATGAAATAAATTGTAGAAGACATTAATAAATGAAAAGATATCCCGTGTTCATGAACTAGAAGACTTAATATTGTTAAAAGTTTATGCCACCCAAAACAATCTACAGATTCTGTGTAATCCCTGTCAAAGTTCCAATGATATTTTTATAGAGATAGAAAAATCCTAAAATTTATATGGAATCTCAAATAGCCTAAGTAACTTGATTTAAATGAACAAAGCTGAGAGAATCACATAACATATAGGAATCAAAGCAGTATGGTACAGGCATAAACAAATAAATACATCTACTCATTTTTGGTCAAATGATTTTTCAATAAAGGTGCCAAAAATACACAATGGGGAATGAACAGCCTCTTCAATAAGAGATGATGGGAAAACTGGATAACCACACACAGAAGAATGAAATTCAACTTTTGTATTACACCAAATACAAAAGTTAACTCAAAATGGACTAAAGACTTAACCCTAAACCCAGAAACTGTAAAACTACTAGAAGAATGTATAGGGGCAAAACTATGCAACATTGATGTAGGCAACAATATTTTTAGATTTGGCCTCAAAAGTACAACGCAAAAATAGACAAAGAGGATTGCATCAAACTAAAAACCTTCCGCATAGCCAAGGAAACAGTCAACAGAGTGAAGAGATAACCTACAGAATATGAGGCAATATTTGGAAACCATGCATCTGGTAATAAGGGGAAACTTTTTAAACTGTTTTTTGGGATGTAGATTGGTAGTGTCATTATGGAAAACAGTATGGCGCTCACTCAAAAATTAACAAGAGAATATATGATCCAATAATTCTACCACTTGGATATATTTCTAAAGGACATGAAATTGGTATGTCAAAGAGATATCTGCACTGTCCTGTCATTGCAGCACTATCACAAGAGCTAAAATATGGAATCACCCTATGTGTTCAACGATGGATGAAAGGATAAAGAAAATGTGGTATATATACACAACGGAATACCTTTCAGCTTTAAAAATGAAGGAAATCTTGTCATTTGCAATGAAATGAATAAACATGGAGGATATGGCATTACATAAAATAAACTAGGCACAGAAAGACAAATACCACATGATCTCCCTTACATGTAGAGTATAAAAGAGTCCAACTCATAGAAATAGGAAATAAAACGGTGGTTTCCATAGGCTAGGGAGCAGAGGGACTGAGGAGATAAGGGTGAAAAGAGAAAATTTCGGTTAGACAGGGGAAGTCAGTTCAAGAGCTCTGTTATATGCCATGTTAACAACAATTAATGCAAATATATTGTATATTTCAAAATTGCTAAAAGAATAGATTCAACAAACAGATAAGAATGTGAGGTAAGATATATGTTATATAGCTTGATTTAATCATTCTATAATGTATTCATATATAAAAAATCATGTATAATATAAATATATATAATTTTATTTGTCAATTAAAAAAAGGTAACTTTGGCTGTTTCTGTAGATACGTATATGCATATTTGTATAGTTTGGATATTTGTCCTCACTCAAATCACATGTTGAAATATAACTCCCAGTGTTGCAGGTGGGGCCTGGTCAGAGGTGACTGGATCATGGAGGTGGATTTCTCATGAACAGTTTAGCACCATCCTCTTGGTGCCGTCCTCATGGCAGTAAGTGAATTCTCGCAAAATCTGGTTGTTTAAAAGTGTATCCCCTCTGCCTGTCTCTTGCTTCTGCTTTTACCACGTGATGTATCTTCTCCCATTTTGCCTTCCACCATTAGCAAAAGCTCCCTGAGGCCTCTCGAAAAGCCAAGCAGCTGCTGGTGCCATACCTCCTGTGCAGCCTGCAGAATCTGAGCTAATTCAACCTATTTTACTTATAAATTAATCAGCCTCAGGTATTTCTGTATAGCAATGCAAGAAAGGCCTAATATACATATAAACACACATTTATATATTTTTATGTTTAATTGTTTATATGTATACTATAGATAATTATTAAAATATAAAGTATTTTTTTCTGATGACACAAATGCTACTTCAGTGTGCAACTCACTGGACTAATGTAGGAGACTAGAAACCACAGTTCCTACAATGAATAATTATCCTTTTATTTACATTTGCCAGTCTTTGCAAAATGTCACTCTTTTGGATTTGTGCTTAGCCTGAAATTTTGCTCAACATGGGTCATTCCATTCTTGAGATATTTTTTATGCTTTAATGTTTAGTTGTCACCTTTCTTCAATTTGAATTTCTTTGATTTGCCCTCAGCACTTTCCCCTTGAACATGCTGTCCTTAACAAAGGTTGCACACAGCAGTTACATTTCTACTTTAAAATGTACAAAGTTATCCTAAGTGAGTAATGAAAGTGACAGAGGTCTCTTTCACCTCTATAATAAAGTCCTGTCATTCAAACATGGAGAAAGTTTTTAGAATATATGCTTGCTTTCTTATTTGAGAATTCAATGCTTTTACAAAAAGAAAATAAACAGGAGTGATACAACTGCTAAGAATGTTAAGCATAGATCGTGAAAAAGCTAGCTTACAATGAGAGAGAGAGAGAGAGAGAGAGAGAGAGAGAGAGAGAGAGACAGAAACCTTATAGGATGTGTTAAGTCTAGGTATGAATAAGCAAGTAGCTTTTGCTATGTAGACAGAATTCAAAAGAGATATTAGCTAGATGATGTACGATGGTAATCTCTAAGACATGTTAAAGATAGAAATAATAAAAGGGTTACATGATTTAACAGATAAGAATTTATTCTGTAAAAGAAAATATAGAGAGGCTGAGTCATTAGATATGATTTTCTCAGTTCACTGTTATGTCTAAATTCACTGCCCATTGGTAGAACACGCAATAATCTCCTTATGGCCCCACATATGCTATGTTCAATAAATACAGATAAAACCCACACCTGTTCAGCAAGCTAACTGGTGATGTCATGTGTAGTCAGAAATACTTGCCTGATTATCTCAAATAGATCAAGTGTATTATGTTGCCCCAAGCAGCATCTATTGACCTCCTTTATTCAAACACCAACTCTAATCATCAAGACTACTACTGCATCAGTTGGGAAGGGTGATGAAGCAGAGAGACAGTGAGTGAGAGAGAGCATAAATGTGTTAATGCGTTAATCTAAAATCTGTAATTCAGGGAGAATGGCCCTTCTACCTGCTTGAATCCTACCTTACCCCATTTCTTTCTTTTTGTTTCTTGCTATGTATTTCAAATATATTTCATAAGTGTGTGATTGAAGAATATTAATTTTGACAGTGAGCTTTTCTTTTCCATGACCTCTGAATAACTTTCCTAGTAAGTGTCCTGTGAAGCTACTATTGCAGCTAATTTTCCTACACGACTTTTAAAATCCTAGTCTTTCATTTGAATTCTCTGGGGTTATCGCTTATTGGGATCATGTGATGTATTTTTAAGATGACTGGATCATGCCATTTGTCCTTGTGGTTATCAAGCCTATTACTTGAATCCATGTTGTCTTCTAGGCCAAGTCACTATGCTGACATCATCTGTGATGGTTAATTTTAGTCGTCAACTTGACTGGGTTCAGGAATACACAGATAGCTGGTAAAACATTATTCCTGGGTATGTCTGTGAGGATGTTTCTGGAAGGGATTAGCATTGAATCAGTAGATTGAGTGAAGAAGATCTGCCCTTACCAATTCGTGTAGGGACTACATAGAACAAAACAACAGAGGAAAGGTGAGTTGGCTCTCTCTTCTGGAGCTGGGAGCTTCTCCAGCCCTCAGACAACCGAGCTCCAGGTTCTCAGGCCTTTGGACTCAGGCCGCATTACACTACAGACTTCCCTGGTTCTCCTGCTTGCGGACGGTGTATCATACAACTTCTCAGTCCCCATAACTAGGTGAGCCAATTTCCGTAATGTATCTCCCCATGTATCTCTCTTTCCCTTCTTTATACCAATTTATCTAATTTATCTATATCACATTTGTTCTGTTTCTTTGAAGAAGCCTGATTAATACACCATTCTATTCAATTAAAGTAGTAGTGGTCAAATTTGGTTGCTCATTGGAATTACCCCAGGAGTTCTGGAAACTGAGTTGCATACTTTTAGTGCTATCTAGGGTTAACACACATAAAAGGGTTTCAATTGAGCCATGTCCCTGTTTCTCTTACCTTGACTTCCATAAGCCCAACTGCACCATTCACAACAGAAAATAAGAATGCTTGTTCACCTCTACTACAAAAGGAGCTAGGATGAAATTGGGAGCCAATGGTCAGTCTTATGGGAAATACATTCAGGATTTTGCAAGTTCTACAGCATTTGCAACCACAAGTATTTTCACAAATAAACTTTCATTGCATCATCTTTCCTTATTGACTCCCAACTGCACATATGTGCAAAATCTTTTTAAAAAGTCCAAAATAATGCATGTGCCAATATCATTTTGACTCAAAAACATAATAAAGCCACTTCTTTATTGACTATTTTTTGGTTTTTTTCTGCTCCTTGTTTTATTTTTCTTGTAACCAGAGCAATCTCTTGCATAGTCTCTGTTTCTTATGCTATTTACTTTCTCTTCTGTAAACTTGCTCTCACATGACTTTTATTCACTGCTTTTCATGAGATTTTGTACTTTGTGACTTGCAGGATATTAATTAAATAAATGAAAGCAAAACTTATAAACTCAGGAAATCAAAGAGCTTTTAGTCCATTCCAATTTTAATTTATCTTTGTAGGATCCAAAATATGAAGCTTTACTAGCAAGGGAGGTGACTTAATGTAAACCACATGGATTTTGAAAATTGAGGTTTGAATCTTGGTTTAGTTAGTCTATGACCTTGAGAAAGTTATTTATGTATCTGCAAAACAAGGCTAATAATACCAGACTTTCAAGGTCATTGACACATACACACATACATACATACATTCATGTCTATGTTTATCTGGCTAGCTATATAGTATTTGGAACATATTAGTGCTCCAAAATGGTAGCTATTAATAGCTTGCCAACTCTGGACTAAAGCGAGATGACTGGGGTGATGGGTTGGTGAAATGCAGGTCTTGTCAGTTATTTTTCAGACATACCTTCACAATTATTCTAAGTAAAGGGAACCAAAATCTCCAAGAAGAGAATTCAACAGAGAAGCATGGCAGGTAGGATGTGGATTTGAATATAATATACCCACATAACTTTCCCAATGACTTATGACTAAAGGTAGGTGACCTTTTATAGCTTTTAATATTGCAGATAAAATTACACAGCCTACTATCTTGGAAATTTGCTAGCTAAAATTGTAATGTGTCTGAATGATCCATTTTATTTCAAAGATTATATCACTTCAATTTTTTTAAAAAGTACTCATTGCAGGATACAAAAGAAGATTAAGATACGGTTGTTAACTCCATTGAATTTGTAATTGCAATAGGAAAACAAGCTATACACAGGTGAAGTAGTTTAGATAGTGCTTCAAGATGGTACGTGATTTCAAGTTTATGATTGACATAGATAAGTACAGATAAAGTCTTTGGAGAAAGAGATCAGTGTGGGCTGTAATTGTCTGAGAGGTTTTACTAAAAGTCATGTGATTTCAGCTGGCTTTAACATATTTTGAGGTTAAGGGATGGAGGGTATTTTCTGATATCAAATGATTTGAACTATGGTTTCCTATCACATAGGGATTCATTAAATTATATTTTGCTTGCTCTAATTTTTCTTAGCATTGCAGGGTTATTCATTTTTAATGTCTAATTTTCAGGCTCTGACATCAAAGGGGGATATTTAAGGAATATTCTGTAGCTTTAGTGATGAACACCTTGCTCTAGCAGAAGTGCCACACAGCTTCTCATTTGTAAAACTTTATGCATGTACAGGGAACTTCTTGCAGTGTCAAGGTAAAAAATTCTTTCAATTTAAATTATCTTCACACTGAGAACTAAACTTTAAAATGTCTTAATGAAGAAAAACCCATGCGACCACCCATCCATTCCTAGGTACTGTCTGCCTTCAAATGCCCTCTTCCCATTTACATATCTAATTCCTCACTGGCAGTAACAGATCACTGCATAATTTTTGCTGGAGGAAAGAAATAGTAGGAGCTTTTTGTAAAACACATTTATGTCTCTGAAGGTTTGAAGTCAAAAACTAATGTTATGAAGAGAATTGATTTTATACTTATTCTGACTGAAATTAAAATGAGTATTGGTTATATCTGGAGGGATTTGTGAAACAATGCCAGTGGAAGAATTAGAAACTGAATATATACATACACATACACACCTTTATGATTGAGATGGCATGGGGGCCATTGAAGCTGAGTAAGAAGTTGTCAAACCTGTCAGTCTTGATTGGTTTTCATCTTAAATGCACTTGGTCTGATGCCATTGCATCTGGGGAATGCATACTCTATGTGTCAGGAAACAAAAAATTAAATCTCCTTACTTGTAGTTGAATGCTTTCTCTTCAATCTAGCCTGAATCTGGATCTGGCTTCTAAGGCAAGACTGAAGATACACTGGAGTTAAATATTAAATATTATTTTTAAAATTTCAATGCAGACTGAAACCCGTTCACTTCTGTCCTAGTCAAGAGAAACAAAATGAGATAAATACACAGCAGTGCTGAGAGGAATATGGGCCCAGGGTTTACATGAGCAGCTCAGAGATTTTTGGAGGACTTCTGAAAGACAGGAAGTTAATGGGATTCTATTTATATTAGTTTCCTAGGGCTGCCATAACAAATTACTACACACTTGGTGACTTAAAACAACTGAAATGCATTCTCGTGCAGTTCTGGAGGCCAGATGTCCAAAATCAAGGTGTTGGCAGGGCCAGGTTCCCTCTGCAGGCTCTGGGAGAGTCCCAGCCTCTTCCAGTTTCTAGTGGCTGGAAGTGTTCTTTCAGTTGTGGCTGCATAACTCCAATTTTTACATCCATTTTCACTGCATGAATGGCCTTTTCCCCAATGTGTCTGTGTTTCAAATTACCTTTTTTTAAAATTATAAAAATTATAAAAATAATAGTCACTGGAATTAGGACCCTAAATCCAGGGTGGTCTCCTTTTGAGCTCATTAACTTAATTACATCTGCAAAGACCCTATTTCCAAATAAGATCACATTTTCAGTTACCAGGGGTCAAGACTTGAACATATGTTTTTGGTGGCCACTATTCAATCCGCTACACTATTATAAGAATAAAAGAGAACAGAGCTGCTAGTTGTCCAAAATTTGACCAGAAGGGAGCAGAAGAAGCAGGGAAGATGGAAACCATTGTCAAGGGTAGGGCCTCAGGAGGTTTTAAGCTTCATGTGAGCGATTGAGTATAGCAAAGTTGTAATGGAATAGAAATCAGGGAAATCATTGAGGTTTTGTGGATGAATAGTTCTATCTCTTTCCAGCTTCCCTTTCTCTTCCCTCCTTTTAGTCCATTCCGAGATAAAAGCTGGCAGAAGTGTCTTTACTTCTGACCTTCTTACTAGATAAAGACCAGCAAATAACACTCTCAAGTAACAAACATTCTTCCTGAGTAGGGTTAGTCCTTTGATTTATTATGATTTTCAGGCACTTTAGGGCAATCTCAGTTGCTCTCCTGCTCACCTCAAAGTTGTCTTGACATGCCTGTCTGCACACAGAGTTCAGAGCCAGCCTGCCCACTCAGAAGAAAGACCTGCTGATGATGAAATCATTCACAACTGAAACAAAATCTTACAGAAGCTCTGTGTGTCAGTAATCTAGTTCTTTTACATGAATATAAATGGAGAATCAAAGATCATCAGGCACATGCAGAAAACCCAATACTATGAGAGAGAATGATCAATACTTTTCTGATAGTGCATATCAATTATGACAATGTATAATAGTTATAAAGAGATTACTATTTTCCAGACACTGAATGAAACTCTTCAGGTGAAAATACCACAAACTTTGAAAAAAATTAATTTACTAGCTTCAGAATGATTTCAAGGAGGTATTGCCTCAATTTTCCCTGTCCAAGAAATAGGGTTGTTAGAGTATTAAATGAGTTTCTAGATGGATGCACTCAGAAAAGGTGCTAGCAGAGTTGTTTCAAAAGAGCAGCTCTCTTTCAGGATTTAGATAAGTCATTTCCTTGGCAAAAATGATTTTTACTTTGTCTGCATCACGCTGAGTTGAATCCGTAGACAGACATGTCGTATTTTAAAGACAGAGAACTTTATTATAAAGAATTAATAAGCAATGAGAGGAACATAACAACAAGGTGCCATGGAAAGCTAAAAGGTATCTTAGTTAGGCCTGAGGGAGAGTAATTTAGAAAAGACAAACTTGGAAGGATACCTCCCCAGGGCTCGGGTTCAGGCCTTGTTGGAGGTTGGAGAAGGTGCGATTGCTGTTCACTGGACGGAGAAGTTCGTTGGTTTGCCCAGACCAGATCTGATGCACGTTCACTAGGCTAGCAAAGAAGAAGTCCCTCTACAGGGTGCAGATGGACTGCAACTGGGCAGGTTTGCAGAAGACATTGGTATGTGGCTGACGACAACTGGAATATGCAGTGTCCACATTGGGAGGGCTGTAGGAAGGGGGTTACTAGGCTAGACTGGGATTGCAGGGTTGCCAAGGGAGCACACATTTTAACCACATGGTAGGAGCTATGACCAGTTGTCTTCACACATGCTCTGCTGACCAAGGATGCCACCGCCTGAACCAGCAGAAGCCCTCTTCCTCCTCCAATGTCACTCTATCGCCCTCTACCGAGATATTTTAACAATGTACTCACCGTTCAGGAGAAACGTAAAAGGAATCCCATTCATTAGCACAGAGCAAATATTGAAGACTGAATTAAAAGCTGAACATTGAAAACTATAACAGAATCTAAGAAATCATATTGGAAAAACATTGTATAACTGAAAATCATCTGCCTTCTTGTCTCTGGAGTAGAACAATGAGGCAATAAATGTTCAGCACTACTTTTTAAATTTAATTCTCTCATAACTGGACTACTAATATAATAGCTAACAGCTTAGCCAGTTACCCTTAAAAATTGTTTAGATGCATGAACCTATTATATGCTCACCATACACTTTTGAGTTAAATGCCATTATTATGCACACCTGAGGAAACTGATAACATACATTTTATTTACTATAAATTCCCATCAGACCAGTAGCCACAATCTTTAAAACCACTTGCTAGTAAAAGTTTGAGGGAGAGATAGTGGTCTGCCTGGATTAATGTCATGATAGTTTTGATAAAATTCAACCTCTGTATACTTACAAAAAATTCTCATAAAACTGAAGCATTGGTCCAGAGAATGGTTATTGATAAAGTTAAATTGATCACATCAAAGCCAATTTATTTACTTTGAAAAATGAAAGTAACTTGAGAGATTTGTGCTTTACCATCTCAAAGAAGTCAATGTCTACATATTTAGTCTTTCTCTAATAGTTATAATGGGCAATTATCATTTTGTTTTTTGTTTTGGGAAGAGTTACAGGAATAGAGAACTGCAATCCCCGTAGTAAAATGGTTGAGTTTTCGCTGTTATTTTGCTAACAGATATTTCTTGCTTTCAGTTATATACAGAATTAATAAATCATGAAGCTAGACTTTTTGTGTCATGTGGTGAGATAATATATTGAGGAAGAACATCTTGGGAAAAATGGTCAATGTAAAAAAGAATTCTTTCTTTCATTGTCTTTTATTCTTAAAGGATAATTAGAGCTTCATTCTTAGCATTGATCAGGGTATAAAGAAACCCTAATGTCATTTTATTTTCAAAAAGAAACCCCCCCTTTTGCCTAATGAACCCAACCATATCTAATAGAAATGCTTCTGTGACATCAGTGTGCCTTCCTTATCAAGAGGCCAGGGTCACCACAGCAGTATCCATCTTCCCTACCAAAAATGGAACAAAGAACATGACAAAGAATTCAGCTTATGGTGAAAGGCTTATGGTGAAAGGCCAAAATGTCCCAACAAAAGGTGATACCATCAAAAAATGGACATCGATGCTTGAACACTCAGAAAGCTTCCTGACAAAGAAGGTCCTTTGGGAAAATTGTCTCTTTTTAGCATAGTATTTTTACTATGGAAATGAAGAGATGATAGTTCTATTATTCAGTCAACTAGGACCAGATATTTAATTTTGAAGAAAAATCAATATTATACAAAAACAAATGTATTTTCAAATATGAACATACTTATTTTCAAATATCTCAATCAGAAAAATAAAAGTTTATCAATAATCTTATTTAACCTAGATGAAGTGGATTTATAGCCTAAGAAGATTTCACATGGCTAACAGGTTACTTTTTTTTTTCTTTTGTCCAGACAGGGGCTCATTCTCTTGTCCAGGCTGGAGGGCAGTGTTGCGATCATGACTCACTGCAGCTTTGACCTCCTGGGCACAGATGATCCTTCCACCTCAGCCTCCTGAGTAGCTGGGACCACACGCACCACCAAACTCATGGGACCTCGCCATGTTGCCCAGGCAGCTTTTGAACTCCTGGTCTCAAGCAATCCACTCACTTTGGCCTCCCAAAGTGCTGGAATTACAAGCTCACATTTTTGTAATATTAAAAGTAATCCTGATAAAGATGACTTGAAATAATGGATATTCCAAAATGAATTTGCCATATTTAGAATGCAGTTTCATATTTATATTTTATTGGATTAATCTAGTTATTGGGAAATACATATAATAAAAAGGATCACAAAGCACACTGATACTGGAAAGGCACTTTAATACACACCATGGCGCATGTCCTGGCTCCTCCTTTCACTTACTGCTTGTGTCATCCTATTCAAGTCATTTAACCCCCAAGTCGTAAGTCTCAATTTGCTGTGTTACGAAATGCACAAAGTTGCTGTCTCTCTATACTTCAGGATTATGGTGAGAAAAGAACTGGAATCATGTATGTGGCAACAATTTATGACCTGTGAGATATTAGTCTAATCATTCTCAGAATCCTTGCCTCAGTTGTTTGTATGCTTCTCCCAAATTTTCAGAAATGGACAAAACTGGCCCCCTCTCAAATCAGGCTTGCAACAACTGATCGTGTATTTCCCCAAGGGAACATTTAATGCTGAGGATGTCTCCCAAACTATGTTAGACATAAGAGTCAAAAGAGATGGTGGTAAGTCTTGGTGAGAAGGGCCGGGAACTTGGAATCAAAAGGAGGAGGAGAAAAATATTGAGCAGTCACTCACCAGCTATGTGGCTTTTGGCAATTTGTTTATCGCACAGAGCTTCGTCTTCGATATTGGTAAAATTAAGATGATATTTGAACTCAGCATTTTATGTGGCTGTTGTGAGGATCAACTCTAGCAATAGATTTTAAAGGTGCCATAAAAATAGATGTAAATTATAAAAATAATACTAATAGGTATAATTGTAGTTAAATTTCAATTAAGACACCCTTTCTTTTGAATATTTGTTAGGTTCTGCTGTGTTGGTTGTATATGGGTTTTCCTCCGTATCCACTTTTTTGGACTTAATCTCACCATTTTATACATATTAAACAAATCAATATTAATAGCATTAATTAATTGAATGTTAATTATATCCACTAAGTAAAATAAATCTTTAACCAGAAATCAGAAAATTTATTTGTATTTGAATTACAGAACAATATCTGCTAAAAGGTTTAAATTAAATAACTTTTATTTATATGTTACTAAAATGTTTTGGAGGAAGCAAACTGAATTTTGCATGGCCAAGGAAATTATTTAACAACCCTCTCAGTAAACTGAAAATAAAAAATTATCTCAAATCATAATTGACTTGATCAATTTTTTAAATGTTAATCTAAATTATTTAAAATGTTAACCACAGATCATGATCTGTGATGCACTTTTTCTTTTCAGTTTGGAAACTAATATCTTCAAACTGTACTTGAATTGACTTAGAAATTATATAAAATATGCTGATATTAACTCTTAGGATTTCAAATATGTTTTTAGGATTTTAATTTTTCCTTCCAATTTTACAGCTGACTCTGATTTTGCTCTTCTTTTATGACTTTCAAATATTACCTACAGCAAGCATGTATAAAACATTGTCTTTTTTTAAACACATATGGTGAAAATCATTCAAGCAGATGGCTTACACAGTCACTGGTAATGGAGGATCAAGTGTCAGCTCAGTTGCTGCTGAAATGGAGTCCAATTTAATAGCTCAAACGAGGACAATAATTAAATTGGAAATTGCAGACTGAAATATTCTGCATTTGATGATCATAAAGAGATTATGGGAAGGAAAGAACACAGTGTAACTGTCTATATTTTAAAAGGAGCCAGGCTCCTGACAGTTCTGTGCTGTATCAGTTCATAATCAAAGTAAGCAATAGAAATCCATTTTTAAAACACTAATATGTCTTAGATTTTTTTTAAGGAAAAGGCCACTTTCCAGCAGATGTACAGTGGCATTAAAATTCTATTCCCTGACATTGATAATCCTGGTGCCCTGGATTTGGAAAACAGAGTTTAGTTTGACTTTGTTAGGGGAGAGGGTAATGTCATCGCTGTCCTGTTGCCTGTTCATTCTAGCCAGGTGTTCAGGAGTTTTTGATGACATCCTCTGCTATTCCCAAGACCCATATTTAGTGGCTGGCAATTTTATTTAGCACAAACAAGACATTCTAAGATGAGGCAAAGATTGGGTTGCTATGAGCTCCTGTTTCGAAAACCATTTTATGTTCTAGCTATGTAACTAGTACAATTAGATCCTGACATGCCATCAAAATAATGTAACATCGAACACAAGGGCTTATTTGATGGAATAAAATATTGTGGAACAGAGTGATTAGAGCAAGTCACTTAGCCTCTTTGAGCCTCAATTTCCTCCTTTGCAAAGGAGTTAACAATAGTACCTACAGGAGGACAGTGTATATAGAACATGCCTGACCTAGAGGGAAAGCACAGACAGTACATACCTTCCTGGCCCCATCACTTGCTTGAGGCTGGATGTTGGGTAAATAACCTCTCTGTGCCTTGTTTTTCCTAGTTCTAAAGTGGGATTAATAAAAACATTTTGTTCACTGATTTCTCATGAGGACTAAATGAACTAATGTTTATAAAGCACTTAGTACAGGGCCAGCCCTTAGTGGTATGATCATAAGCACACAGTCATAAGAACACAAATGCATGTTATCATTAGTATCATAATATATTTATTCAAAACAAATGGAGTGTTGTCAGTAAAATAAAAATTGTCACGTGAAGACATTGTGAAACCTAGAAACCTAAATGAGAATGTTATAACAAACTAGTCTGTTGGCACAAATATATTTTAAACAAACCAAGCTGGAAATATCTTTGTCATAAATTGACACTGGGCAAATAAAAAGTATTCTCCCATGCTGAGCAATACTAAATTTAATTGTCTTTTTTCCTTATACATTTTTTTCTTTTAGTTTTGTGCAAAGAATATTCCATTCTCAGCTAAGTATGGTGAACTGTCAAGCAGGCATACTGAGAAATTTCTCATGGTATTTTGAAATTACTTTGAATAGATTGGTTAACACATTGCTTTTCCCAATTTCAATTTTAATAGGCAAAATATCATTTGCATTCGTAATAAATAGTAGTAGTAACTTGAACATTTACTTCTTTTTTTAGAGATGGAGTCTCGCTATATTGCTCAGGCTGGTCTTGAACTTCTGGCCTCAAGCAATTCTCCTGCCTCAGCCTTCCAGAGTGCTGGGATATCAGTGTGAGCCACTGTGCTCAGCCAATATTGTAACAGACTAAATTAAATATTCTGTTAGTCTCCATTGTTCAGCCAATAACTTGAATATTTCTTTTTTAATTTCTGAACTTTTTCTTTCTTTCATTATCATTCGTTTAAATCAGTTGGGCTGAATTAAGAAATGTCAAGAAACCAATGTATTAGTTTTATAGTGCTGCCATCCCACATTGCCACAAACTCAGGGGCTTAAAACAATGGCAAATGTAAGATCTTACAGCTCTGTGGGCCACAAGGCCAACACAAGTCTCACTGGACTAAAATCAAAACACCAACAGTGCTGCGTTTTCCCTGGAAGCTCTACAGAAAAATTCCCCATGTTCTTTTCTTTTCAGTTTCTAGAGGCTGCCCCCATTCTTTGGCTGCTGGGCCCCCTCCTCTAGTAACTGAGAGTACTGTATTTCACACATCTCATGACTATGATATTGACTTTTTACTCTGACTTTTAATGCCCCTTCTGGTTACATTAAGCCCATTCAATTAATCCGGGATATTCTCCCCATTCTAACATCAGTTGATTCATAGCATTCATGCTGTTTATAACCTTAATTCCACTTGATCATGTAACTGAACATATTCATAGTTTCTAGGATTAGAGTATGGACATCTTTGGGGAGGAGACATTATTCTGTTCACCACAACGAGAAATCATATTATCAGCCTGTGAAGTTTTGTGTCTAACTGGGTCATTACGGTACCAATTATGTGATAAATTCCCCTTTGCCTACAAATGCTGAAGAACAGGGTAAAGATGATGGGTTTTCTGTGCACAAGTTGAAGCAGACAATGCCAAAAAATACATATATATATGTGTGTGTGTGTGTGTGTGTGTGTGTGTGTGTGTGTGTGTGTGTATATATATATATATATATATTTTTTTTTTTTTTTTTTTTGAGCCGGAGTCTCTCTCTGTCGCCCAGGCTGGAGTGCAGTGGTGCGATCTCGGCTCACTGCAAACTCCGCCTCCTGGGTTCACGCCATTCTCCTGCCTCAGCCTCCTGAGCAGCTGAGACTACAGGCGCCCGCCACCTCGCCCGGCTAGTTTTTTGTATTTTTCAGTAGAGACGGGGTTTCACCGTGTTAGCCAGGATGGTCTCCATCTCCTGACCTCGTGATCCGCCAGTCTCGGCCTCCCAAAGTGCTGGGATTACAGGCTTGAGCCACCGTGACCGGCCCAAAAATATTTTATGTATCATCAAATTCCCTTAGGAAATTTTGGCTTAGGGAAATTTTTAGCAATGGGAACACGGCCTTTAAGGAAATAACTGTCCATTTTGTGTGAATACCTGACGTGGGTAAAGACCTCCTCTTCCTTTCAAACAAGCAGCCGCCAAGTATCAAGTCTTTATCAACTTCTATGCCAGCTGTCTTTGTAGATGGCATCAAAGTCTCCCTGAAAGTTTTGCTAATATACCAGACCTTAAAGGTCAATCATGAAGAATTTCAATGTGTCATCAAATACTTATTATAATCATCCTCTAGGTCAACAATAGCAAAAAAGCAAAAAACCTAAACTCAGAATTAAATAGAATAAGTTTGACAAATTTGGTAATCTCTTTAATATGATTATTTACATTTTTGGCATTATGCTATTTAGCTCTTGCAGTTTGGATTTTCTGCTGGGGAACTGGAAGGTGGGATCAACATGCATCAATACAACTGAAGGATAAATTCTTACATTCTAGGTGAGGACACAGAATACACTGGAGCACTGATGGATTTGTTATTTACCCTGTTACTGCAGAAGACCAAACCATAACGCTAGAGCCAGATTATCATGAAAATCAAGAAAAAGCTAAAATGTGTCTGAGGACAATTCCACTTATTTGCTAATGGCTGGACCAACTTAAAATCCATTAGCCTCTTGAAGGGCCACGATCAATACTTTTGAAACTTTCAACTCCCTCGGGGCCCTGACAGCCTGTGGGCCATGATGTAATGAATTAGCTGCATCAGCTTATTTTCAGTATTCTTCTATTCAATCTCCTTGTCTTCATGTGATTCCTTTAGCTTTAAAGATATTAAAATGTAATTTGAAATATTGGAAACAATATTCTCTTAAATCAAGTTCTGTGTATCTTCAAACATTTTGATTTTTACTCATGAGAAGATGACCAGTGCTGATTTCTAAGTTGATAGCTACGCAACAATTTCTGAGCATAGGATCATCTTCCTGCTGAACTGTTACTAAATTCTGCCTGGAAAATCAGTATTTCAACAGTGTATAAGACCTTTAGTGGTCTGAGACATGCACCTTTCCATGGCCTCTAACAGATTATCAAGATTAAATGATAATAAGTTCTAAAGTCAAGAAGACCTCTGATCCCATTAGTTGAGTTAGAGTTATTTCCTCACCAGTTTGCATTTTATACTATAATTATATAATTTAATACAATTATTAAAATGACTGTTGACAAAAATAAATTTGAGTTCATAAACAATATTGAATACATTGTAGTATCTACTAACGGTTGATCACTAAAAAGTTCATGTCAAATTAGGAAGGAGAGACACATTCTAAATAGAAGGGTAAAAATATGGACTCATATTGCTTTAAAAAATCTTTTTTAAAAAAAAGAACTTGAAAGAAAAATGCATTTTCTTTATATAAACCAAAAAATAAAGTGAAACTTCAATCAACAGGTCCATTCTAAAAACACAAAAAATCACTTGCTTTAGTTGTGTGGCAAATGAATGTAAATTTCTACATATTTAACTGAAATAAAATGTAGATAACATGCTTTTATGATTATGTTACAACTCTGTGCGCTAACCAAGTTCCTTAATTAGTGGAAAAAACTTGTGGTCTTAGTTTGAGAGATAGGGCAAATTTACTGAAAGTTACTAACTCTTTAATTTTAACCGTAACTACAAAGCACTAAGAACCCTTGCTCACCACACTTCATAGCACTGGGAAAAAAAGCTATATGTGACACAATGTCATCCAAGGGGAATAACTGTGGCCTTGAAGTTAGGTTGGCAGGTTTTTATTGGCATGACTGGGTGGAGATCTTAACCACTTAGATTCAGTTCCTTTCTTTAAAAAGATAGAACTTATAAAACTGATCTTTAAGAGAAGAAATAAAGAAACCAAGGTGAAAGTGCCTGGAGCAGTATAATCGCTCAATAAATGTTCATTTCTTTTTCCATCAGTGGAATAATATATAACCCCTTTTGGAAAACTTATGTAAAAATGTGTTGATTTCTTCAAAATCTATTTTCCATAAAAATATTTACATATTCTTTTAAAGCTTGCTATTTCAGGCAAAATTATGCTTAATTTGCAAATATTTTAGGCATTAGTGGACTACAGAATGGCTTATGAGTCTTAAAAGGGAGATTAGTGCATTTTTACCTTCTAGAAGAATCCTGTTTTCTTGCCTAAAAGTGAATACAAGAAGAGTAGAAGAGGTGTCACACCTTTTACCTCTGGGTGTTTAATGCAGTTCTGCCTTTGATTTGCCAATTGTAAAGTTTATCTGATTATTTCCTAAAATTTTCTGATTAGGATAAGGAAATAATAACATCTTTTATTTGGATTTAAACCAACTCTATCCGAAGTATATTAGCCTCAAAATAACGGTGCTAGCTGGAAGCCATTATTAAGCAAACTAATGCAGAAACAGAAAAACAAATACCACATGTTCTCACTTGCCAGTGCGAGCTAAGCCTTAAGTACACATGACCATAAAGATGGGAACAATAGACAGTGGGGTCTGCTAGAGGGAGGAGAGAAGAAGGGGAGCAAGGACTAAAAAACTACCCATTGGGTACTCTGTTCACTACCTGGGTGATGGGATCATTTGTATCCCAAACTTCAATGTCCTACAATATACCCACGTAACAAATATGCATATGTATCCCTTGAATCTAAAATAAAAATTGAAATTATAAGGTAATTAATTAATGAAACACCAGAAAATAAAATGAAGCAGGAAAAATAGACACAATAACAGTGGGGCTACTCACACTGCATTAAAGCATCAACACAAAACACATGGACAACTGTCTTTAATATCTCAATCTTCATTAGGCTAGTGAATAAAGCAACAGAAAAACTCCAATTGTGTAATTTCATTATCTAGGACACTGATTACTTAGAATCTCTTGTTTCACAGATGGATCCATGCAAAACCTATTGACACAGGGAAGAACAGGTTGCTTTGGGTCCCATTTACCTTCAGAAATGGAAATTATTTCTAAGTGACCATTTGAACAACTAGCGCTGGAAGGCATATGTCTGCTCATATGTCTAAAGCATATTTTATCTGACAACCACTTTTATTTTTAAAATATAAAATAATGTTTTATTCCCGAATTATTTCTCTCTCTATACTTGCCAATAGCACAGTGAAAATGTGAGACCTTTTTCTTTAACTGGGATGTATCCTAATTCCTCTTTTTTAAAAAAATAATTAAGTGCATAGTGGTTGGAAATAATGAAACATTGATGAGTAATTAATGGATGATGATGAAGACCACCCCAAACTGTTCTCTTTGGAGGTAAATTTCTAGATCCACAAGCGGTATGTTGCATAAATGAATGAAAGTGTTTAGGATGTAGCAAGACTGTAATGACACTAGTTTAATTAACTCTGAAATTAAATGGTGATATCAGAGAAAAACTTAACTATCTCTTATCACCAGAATCAATTAAACACAGTCATAAATATAACATTATTATAACTAAAGAACTTAATCCTATTTACCACTTCAGATTGAATAGTAAGTTTTTCACTCACTAAAATGAAATCCAGAATACATCTTCTATCTTAGTCTTTTGATAAAATGTTAGTTTTTCTATATCTGTTAGCACAGACTAATACATGTTATTAAGCAATGGATTTAAACAGTGTAGTTAGTCTAGCATATATTCATGATTTCTTTGTGCAAGCAAGAAAGAATATATTAATCGAGTCCTTTTCAACATAAATTGTATGTCATGCAAGTTAAAATTAAACAGAGAACTGCATTTAAATAAACGTGAAAAATTCAAATAGAAAATGGCTTTTGGAACTCTTTATGTTTAGTCATCTATTATGTTTCTTTTAATAGATTATGTTTAAACTATTAGATAAAAAGCTTAGACAGAACAATTAACACAAAATAGCTTTTTGGGGAGAGGGGCTCCTTTTTAAACACTGTTCAGTATCATGATATCCTATTTTATTTTACATGAGACATTTGCATGGACATATTAATTCTAAAAAGCTAAGTGATCTTATAGACTTTATAGATGAAACACAGCAAGAAACAGAAAAAAATAACTGCACTACTATTACTGGCTATATGCTGGGTCTTTAGGAATTTAAGATTGCTATAGAAAAATGATATTGATTAGTACCTGCCCATCACCAGACTGGAGTGGGGGAATTTGGTATTTAGAGATCTTTTATTTTCTTCTTGCTATTACACAGTATTATTGAGTTGGTCATCAGTGAACTGTCTTGTGCTTTGAAGCTTCCCTTATATTATGCTATCCTGCTAGGGTACATAATATGATGGTTTACTGTTCAGCAAAATCTTTTGTTTTCACACACAAAAAAGCAATGCCCAGATATTTTTAAACTCAATATGAATGCCATGGTTTTAATGTATAGTGCCATTTTGTAGGCATAAAAGACAAAGTCAAACAAGGCGTGTTACTGTTCTTGATAACTTTACTCACTTTTACAAAACCTCAGAATAGTTATCTGAAAATGTGTAATTCTCTTGGACTGGAATCTAGCCCCCAGACCTATGAAGCAAAGATGATTTAGCAGCATACTGAAGAAATAATGAAACAAAAGGAAGAGGAGCCCACACAGGGTCCTCTTCACTGTGTTTTAGGAGGTCATAATTCTCTGGTTATTAACAGGCAGAGTATTTCAGAGTTAGAAGAGATATTAAGAAACTAGGAATCCACATCTTCCCTTTTACAGGAAATGATACAAAAGATAATTCTTTGTCATCTCAGTGCCCTCAAACGGCTTCCAGTTCACCATTCAACCTGTAGGTGGTAGAGCGGGAGGGCCTATGTGAGGCCAACAGGCACCAAAAGGACTGAGAGTGGAGAGAATATGGTGGAAGGAGAACACAAACTTCTTGGCAAGAGCCAACATATTGAGGGAATGCCACAAGAAGGAAGTGGTGTGTCTGTGCGAAAAATGCACAGGTTAAGGGTAAAATTCATAAGAAATGTTCTGAGGCTTGTGGAATTGCTGAGAGCTGGAGAGCTGGAGAGCTGGAGAGCTGGAGAGCTGGTGAGGAGGTAAGAAGCAATCTTGATAACTATTGCTGTGTTACATGTTTGGACCTTATTTTGAATGTTCTTTGAAGGCACCATGAAGAATTCTAGTTATTTCTGAATTCCTATTGGAGGCTAAAACTGCCTTCTTAAACTGTGCAATGCATCAGCTACTGTATCAAGTGGGTCTCTAAAATTGATAGTTTACAGTCATATAAAGAAACATATCAGGAAAGAGAAGATATTCATCTAATGAGTGGATCTCTTCAGTCACAACAGCCAATTTGGATAATGTTATTCACTGGTGCATTCTTCATTCCTTTCTAATCATCCCCAAGTTTATCTCCTCTGAGGCTCAGCAACAGAGATTGATTTACTGAACTATATAAAAGTAGCTGCTCTCCTGCCACAGAAACTCCAAACCTTCTCTTTTCTTCTAAACTTTCTTTCCTATTAAAATAATGTAAGGCAATCTTTCTAATATGAAGACAACTTTACTAAATCAGTTGTAGAGAGAGAAGAAAAGCTTGGTTGGTACCAATGATAACACTGCACAGTTATGCATTTTAAAGAAATCTAGAAGTTTCTCTTTATGACCATGTATCCTGTATGGAAATGAATAAATGACTTTTGTATGGTGCTTACTACATGCCAGGCATTATTTTAACAGCATCATACAGTTAACCATTCCATATTTACAATATGTTCAGGAGAGAGATTCTATTGGGATCATTCTTATTTTACATAGAGGAAACTAAGGCATTGAGCATTTAAGTGACTTGTTCAAGTTCACATCTTTGGCAAATGGCAGAGATGGGATACTGAGCCAGAGACCACACACTCAACCACTACCTATACTGCCTTTATTGATTTAAAATTACAAAATGTTTCATTAAAATGCCTATTAGTTATTCTTCATATTTACATTATCTTGGCAAGTAATATAATGATCGTATGTAAATAAGTACAGCACAACTTACTGAAAAGAGAAAATTGCTTTGGGTAGCTTGAAAAATACAGTAGACCGTGCATATTATGTTACACTATGACTTCACTGAAGAAGGATTTTACCATAGCTAGTCCCATGCATAACTATCCAAAGTCACGTCCCAAAGGCAATGCTCGTTCAACAAATGTGGTCCAAATTACAAAGCTTTAATTGCATAAATTATATTTTGAATGTACTTCAGAAATTTGGAATTGTACTTTGGTACTGTAGACATTGCCTACTCCTGTATCCTTAATGACATGGCTGTTAGGATGGGATATATATATATGTGTGTGTGTGTGTGTGTGTGTGTGTGTGTGTGTGTGTGTATGTAGTTTTCTATTTCTCTAACATTTATATTCATTGAGGACAGCTGGCCTTTTCCTGTCTAAAAGTTCACTATGAAATGGACACATATTTCCTTTGCCTTAAGAATAGCATTTCCCAGCAGCCACGGAAATCATTTTAATTCTCTGTATCTGAGGCAGAAGGATGATTTCATGTGTAAAATACGGTGAGACTGTTTCTAAACTGGGACCTTTTCACCTTTTGCCTGGTATGGAGTCTCATCTATGAGCGATGTTGCCAATGTATATGCCAGGGATATAGAGAACCATTATGTTCTAGACTTGTTCCATTTACCCATCTCCTTCTCTCACTGCTTCGACTGCCAACATTAATGTGACATCTAATCACAAATCTTAACTGTTTCTGCTGTGGCCAATTCAGAGACTTTCTGGTTTATCTGCTTGTTGAAAAGCAGAAAGGGACCTAGAAATATGTGTGAGGTAGAGGCCATATTGATTTCCATTATTGGTGTTGGCAGAAATCATGCCACAGACCTTGTAGGCCAAAACCCACAATTGTTGTATGAGGTTCTGTGACGTTGTCACCAGTAGAAATCCAGTATTCTCAAATCACAATTATTTGCAGTTATCACAATATATCTCACATCACTGTTTTGTAATCAAAGTACTCCTTACATTTACTAATAGATTTTATCGTTTCATAGGTTGAAAAAATAAATACAGGTTATATCACAATTTCTTTATATTTTGCTAACAATATTTAAGATAATTGCCTTACTTAATGATTGTCCTTCATTTATGCCACTAAAGTCATATCCTGGGTAACAAACAAAAAGGTCAGAAATCACTGCTAAAAAGCGATATCCTGTGGAAAAAGGGAGTGGAAAAACAAGTGAATCCAAAGCCTTTTCTGCTTGCATTTTTGAAATTAATGCTGACCTCTTGGGTGCCTGAAGAGAAGGAATAGAGTATTTCATGTTCTTTTGTGTGATGGTCAGTCAGATGTGATCAGATGAGGAGCAGTGGAGAGGTTCCAGAAACGAACTTTATTGTGCTCACAGGCCCTGCACACAGTATACATGAGATACCACATGGGACCATGTGGAAAAAACACCAGGGTTGTCAGAAGACAGAAAACAAGAGCAAGGGGAAAGTTTAGGCTGAGTCTTTATTTGAGTTTCCCCTAGCAAGGTAAGTCAGGGTGGCCAGTTTAGGATTAGCTAGTTCAAATGACGTTAGTGGGCTCCAAGCAACACGATGGACCTTAGTCACCTGGTACCTCGCCCTGGGATGATTCAGGCAAAAGAATATTGCCTGTTGGGGTGTAAGAGCCAGATAGGGGAGGGCTGGCTCTGGATTGGTTCATTTGCAAATGAAAGGTGTGCTCCTGGCTAGCTAGGCCCCTTCTAAGAATGGAGGAGCAGCAGGAGGGGCAGTCTCTCCTCAGACAGAAAGGATTTTTAATTCCAGATCCCTGAGGAATCACCACACTGTCTACCACAATGGCTGAACTAGTTTACAATCCCACCAACAGTGTAAAAGTGTTCCTATTTCTCCACATCCTCTCCAGCACCTGCTGTTTCCTGACTTTTTAATGATCACCATTCTAACTGGTGTGAGATGGTATCTCATTGTGGTTTTGATTTGCATTTCTCTGATGGCCAGTGATGATGAGCATTTTTTCATGTGTCTGTTGGCTGTATGAATGTCTTCTTTTGAGAAGTGTCTGTTCATATCTTCTGCCTACTTTTTGATGTGGTTGTTTCTTTCTTGTAAATTTGTTTGAGTTCTTTGTAGGTTCTAGATATTAGCCCTTTGTCATATGAGTAGATTGCAAAAATTTTCTCCCATTCTGTAGGTTGCCTGGTCACTCTGATGGTAGTTTCTTTTGCTGTGCAGAAGCTCCTTAGTTTAATTAGATCCCATTTGTCAACTTTGGTTTTTGTTGCCATTGGTTTTGGTGTTTTAGACATGAAATCCTTGCCCATGCCTATGTCTTGAATGGTAGTGCCTAGGTTTTCTTCTAGGGTTTTTATGGTTTTAGGTCTAACATTTAAGTTTCTAATCCATCTTGAATTAATTTTTGTATAAGGTGTAAGGGAGGGATCCAGTTTCAGCTTTCTACTTATGGCTAGTCAGTTTTCCCAGCACCATTTATTAAATAGGGAATCCTGGGGCGGGGGTATATATATACCCAAAGGATTATAAATCATGCTGCTATAAAGACACATGCGCACGTATGTTTATTGTCGCACTATTCACAATAGCAAAGACTTGGAGTCAACCCAAATGTCCATCAACAACAGACTGGATTAAGAAAATGTGGCACATATACACCATGGAATACTATGCAGCCATAAATAATGATGAGTTTGTGTCCTTTGTAGGGACATGGATGAAGCTGGAAACCATCATTCTCAGCACACTATCGCAAGAATAGAAAACCAAACACCACATGTTCTCACTCATAGGTGGGAATTGAACAATGAGAACCCTTGGACACAGGGAGGGGGAACATCACACACCGGGGCCTGTCGTGGGGTGGGGCGAGGGGAGAGGGATAGCATTAGGAGATATACCTAATGTAAATGATGAGCTAATGGGTGCAGCACACCAACATGGCACATGTATACATATGTAACAAACCAGCACGTTGTGTACATGTACCCTAGAACATAAAGCATAATAGAAAAAAAGGATTTTTAAGATGTCAAAACATCATAGTATGCAAAAAATAGTATACCCGCCCCCACACCCCAACACACACACACACACACACTCACTACAAATAGCATCTGACGCAAGTCAGGGTAGCTGTTCAGATGCTGACATATCATTGCTTATACATGTATTTTTAGCTCACCTCTTTCATCATTGCATTATATGCTTTTCCATTAAATCTAAGGAATCTCCACCTCTTTAAAGACATCGTGTTGAAGTTGTCCCTTTCATTTTCATCTGTTACCGGGTGATATGTGCTTCTGTAGTTCTGAGAGGAAATAATCTAAGCACCGAGGGTGGGCCTTGGTCTCTTGCTGGCTGAGCAGGAGTTGAAAGAGGAGGTCCTAGTCTTTTAGACACAATGTCCAGTGGAGTGGAATACTGTTACTACAAGAGTATTTTTTGATGCTTGCTCCCTGCTGATCATGCCTGAAAACACTTTCTAGAAATCTGATGTGTCAGAAGGGAACTCTGCCATGCTGACTTCACAGCACCAGGATCACAAGGAGCTCTAAGACACTTCGGGGGTTTAGTATACCATTGCCTGCATGTGGTGAGAAGATATCAATATTTATTCAGGTATTTGTTTTATCTTTTTTTCTATTACTATATGTGCTAAATAATGTTGTCCTAGGCTATGTTCCAAGGGTTAGCAACAGAGTTTACTTTGTTTCCTAAGTCTTATATCTACGATCTTAAGAAGTGTACAGAAGAATCACCTGTAACACTAAAAACATATACATACCTTCCCTGCTTACCCCAGTGATATTCTGATTTCAGAAACATTGGAGGTTTTCAAGAAACCATGTTTTCAAAAAGGTGCATATATAACAAACGTAACCCTAACTGAGAAAACTACCTTACTGAATTCATAAATAAACCTTTATATCATTTTGATTATAATAATTGCACAAATGCATATAATACTTGGATGGCATTGGTTAATATTTTATGCAGTTATGTGCACTTTTGTGTAACTTTTTGGAAAAAAATTACAAAATAACTAACTCTGAAATATGTCATTTGCATATGTTGCATATGTTAATTTCTTTTATTAGAAATTATTAGAAATGCATACATTAACTTTAAAGAATGAAGAACATTGAGATAATCATTGTAATTTATGTATTGCATTTATAGTCCAAGTCTGTATAAAAGTATAGCTTCCTTTAATTGAAAGAATTCTCCTTATCAGCTTTCCCGAAGTCCTGTATGCTTGATTTACTACCAATTATGCCACAGATCTCTAAATAGCAGTTATCTTTTATCTAATATTTCCATTGCCAGTGTTAATCTTCTCTTGATTTTCCAATTACCTGTTTTCTTGATGATGTAAGTAAGTCTTCTTTTAGTACCTTGGATCCCACCCATCTTACTGCTCTCATGAACTCCAGACTCTTTATATTTATCATTTCCTTTTTTATCTGGATATAGACTGTAATTTTATTTCTCAAATACAGTCTTGATTAAATGTCAAGGAACATTTTCTGATATTCTAGGTACTGTTCCAGACTCTAGAGATGTGGAGTCCTAGTTCTCTGAGACCAAACAAGCAGTTACAGTACCATGTGACAGCTGCAATAATCCAGCTAAGCCTAAGTGCTGATTGAGCATGACTCTGTGCAGGCTTGCCAGGGGAGTTGATTCCTGAGCCAATTTACAATCATTAGTGGAAGTTAGGCGTTCACAACTCTGACTTATCCACTTGTATATCACCAGCCCCTTATATGGTACTTGTCTCTGACACAGAGTAGATGTTCGATAAATGTTAAATTTGATTGAAGAATGAGGAAAACATAGACTTTTTAGCAACTGAAAATAATTATCTGGGTTTGAAGATAGACTGCAATTCATGAAAAAGTTTAAAAATGTATTTGAAAATATGCCAGGGGCTTTAAAATGAATTTGCATGCTACACAGGGTGTTTACATTTTATTTTAAGATGAGATTCCAATTAGGGGTACAGTATTATCTAATTTACTTTTTATAATGTGCATTTGGGCTTCTTTTACAAAGTTTGATGTTATAAAAAGGCTTACCAGTGCTCCTCCCAAAGTCCTACTAAAGAATCAACGTAGCTTTTTAAAAAATCCAATTTTAGCCACATCAACATGGTGAGACAGAAACACAAATGTTTAAAAATCTCCAAAAATGTTGACGCTATCACTGATCAAGCTGGATTGAGAGAAACAACTGGTCATCTATTTAGACTTACATGACAAAAAAGACAAACTTGGTCCATCAAAAGGGTCTAGAAAAGCACTATATCCCTCCACAAGATCCCCTACACACACTTTTTTCTCCTCTCAGAGATCCTAAAATTGTGCTAAGAACAAAAAAATAAATATCAGGGGTAGTCAATCCTGTTATCTGATGACTGATGACTACTGCAAAGATTAAAACATTCCCCATGTCTCTCCTTTCCTTCTCTCTTGTTTTACAGTTGGCAATAAGACACACTTTTCCTCTCCTGTTTATAGGGGAATACTTTTTAAAAAACACTTACATACCAGAGTATAATATATAGACTGTCTCAGCACGTTCAAAAGAGCAGAAATTGTACAGGTGACATTTCAGACCACAGTGCAATACAATGAAAGATGATTAACACCATTCTAAGAATAGATGATGATCTATAACAAAAGGTTAGTACAAATTTAATTGCTCACTGGATGGGCAATGGCTTTCTAAGAAGGTAATTTTAGAAATAAAGGAAAAAATTACTACATTAAAAAATGTGGTTGAACACTTGTCTTTGCTCTCTGGCAACTTTTGCTTGTTACGAAAGAGCACCTATCACATTTATATTGAGACTCGGTGTTTTCATGTCTGCATTAACTAACATTTTGTAAGTTCACTGAAGATAGCAACTGTGTACCTTGGGTCTCTACATACTGCCTGTCACATGATGGATATTAATAAATATCTCATCCAAGACTTTTTCTAAAATAACACTTGAAAACAGAGAAAATGTCAACAAACATAAAAATAATATTTTCAAGTTAAAAAGACTAGTACTCTAATAGAAAAATGTTTTTAAAAGTCCAGTCTATTCAGATAGCTAAATTATTAATAAACTATTTCTAAATGCTTAGTCTCCTGCGATTAAAATAAATAAGTAAAAACTAGATCACACAGATTTTGTTTAATAAGTTGGCAGATGTATACATTGTTTTACAGGGTGATGGTGTGAATATGGATTCATTACAATCTTCCTGGAATACTTGTAAAAAGAAAAAGCAGGAGATATTTTACCACCATTACAAAACAAAAACAAAACAGAAACCCAATCATATTATTTATTGCCCCATATAAATTCCAAATACTCAATTTGCAGGAAATAAAGGGGAGTATAGAAATATCTATTCATGAATAAAATCAAATCAAGTTACTGAAAGTGATTCAGCCACAGCTCAGGAAGATTACTTATATTATTCTTCATGTTCTCCACTATAGTATACACTTGTATATGAAATACATTTCCTACTTGTAATGTTACAGACTTAATACTCTCCTTCTTCTTGGCTGCACTCTAATCTATTACTCTAATAGATTTCACTAAGTCAAGAATACAACCCATGTTCAGATATATTTTGCTACTATAGGGAATATATGTGATATATATATTTTAACATATTTATTAAATATATCTATATATTGTATTAATGTATAAATTTATATATTCATATATTGTGCTTATGTTTTATTCAATATGTGCTTTCATTCTAAAAGCCCATATTCTTATATGTCTAATTTTAAATTAAAATGGAAAATACATTACATGCATTTACTTTATCTTATATATTTATATAATTTTATTTGTATTAACAGAGGACATTTTCAATGTTAATGGTATATCATTTCTTCATTTCAGACTTTATTAAAATTTGTCCTGTTTTCAATTAAGTAGGTTTTTGTTGCATATGTTTATAAGATTAAGTCATTTGCTTTTATTCTAAATTGAGCTAAATGTTTCATTACCAAATAAAGAATGGACATTTCACTTTTGCTAAGTAATTTTAGATATCTTTCAGACTATCATTTAAATCTTATTTTAAATATATTTCAATGAGGATTTCTAAAGTTCATCATTGCTTGCTTTTCTGAAATACACCCTATTTAATCAGGATGTCTTATTCTATCAATAAATTGCTGCTGTTGATTTGGTAGTATTATCTAGCATTTATACGTACGTTCATAGTGAGAATTTGGTAGAGACAGATGTTTATGTACCTTCTTACAGTGTTATTGGAATTTACATTCCATGATGTTCATATGTTTAGTGTACAATTTCCTGGTTTTTAGTATATTAATACAGTTGTGCAAATACCACCATAATCTAATTTTATAAGATTTTTATAATCTCCAAAAAGAAACCTTGTACCAATTAGCAGTAACTCCTTATTTCCCACTTCCAGATTTTAAACAGTGCCAGAACATAGAGAAAAATTTTTTTAAAATCTCAAAACTTACATGAGGTTATAAAGTTGTAAAAAATACCCAAAATTATCCACTAATTGTAGATTTAACAGATCTCATACATACAAATTTCCTTGCCTTGTAACTTCATATATACATATACATTAATTTTATAGACTGTTATCAAATATATCTTTCTATATAATCTTTTCTATCACATTTTCAAATATGTAAAATTTTATTTAATATTTTATATAATATTTCATATATTTTGTTTATCTTTAGTTGTGTAGTTTTTCTCTTTCCTCATAGTAATAGCATCTCCTTTATTTCTGTCTTGTTTATATTTGAAAAATAATTTATTGTTTGTTAGCTTTTTCAAGTAAATAATTTTGGGGATGAATTTTTGTTTCACTAAGTTTTTAAAATAATTCCTGAACATTTAATTACATTGGATTATTATTCTTTTTTTTATCTCTAGCTTGTTGTGTTAAATCTATAGAGGTAGGAAAATATAATCAAAACACATAAATCAAAATTAAAAGTATGATGTAGTTGGCTTATTTTTGCTCTTAATTTTCACCATTAGGTTTTCTACATTTTTGATGCTATCGAGAATCAGTATGCATCACTGTTATACTCAAAAGAAAAGAACCATTATTTTTTAAAATTTCACTTGAATGAAAAGACAGAGGGTGATTTATACATAGAAGAGTACACAGCAGGATACTTTGATTCATATGTAACTTTCCAAGCCATTGGTGATATGGTTGTTTTGATGAATATGTAAACTATTTGAAATGTACAACTTCTACCTTTGTTATCAAATAATGTGAGCATAATGTATCCTGACTCTTTCTCTTACTCTGCCTCTTACTGAACCATGATTGTGGGCAAATTTTATTTTGCCTTCTCTTGTATATTGTTTGAATATGTATGCATAAATGTATGAATTATATGTCTTCTGAAATCACAATAAGAGCTACAAAAATATTTTTACCATTTTGGTTAGGACTATATTTGCCTCTGAGAAGGAATGAGTCATGTTGTCAAATGACATCATCATAAATGTGTGACGCCATTAAATATAAGGTATGTAGATTATGGGATACATTGGGCGAACTATTAAAAAGTTAACTGAGGAATTCCTGTGGATACTGGAGAGGAAAGCAGGACACAGGCTGTGGCCCACATAAATTTTTCCCTGTTTGTACAAAGTTGAAGAAACTAGAGATTTTGAAAGACAAACCATTCAAGGTTCTACAAAATTGTCAGCTGATAAAGAGCACTTTTGCTCAGAAAGATTGAGTCACTTGCTTTGATCATGTGATTTAGCTGTCAGACAGTTCCTCTCTGTTCCCTCGGCTTGGATATATTCCACATATCTACCTTCTACAGCCCTATATGGTCCCATGCTCAGGGCAAGTTGAGTATGGCTTGAGGGTGAAACTGGGGACATTACCATATAATTTCATTGAAAGCCTACATTTTGTATAGATTTATATCATAATGTCTACATGTCAAAAGGACTACTTCCAGGTATCTAACTCAAATTCTAAAGTTTCTGACATTAGAATAGCAACAGAAAATAAGAGTTTAGTTGGTTAGTATAATCATCTAGGTGAGAAATTATGAGGACTAAAGTCATACAATAATGGCATAGGCGATGGAACAGAAATTAGTTTTGAGAACAAGTTAAAACTAACAGGTTTGATACCGGGCTAGAGTTCATATTGGATATGATGGGCTAGAGGTTAAAGTCGGTATTATCGAACAGTTTTCCGTGTTAGAAGAAAAGTTTTCTGAAGGCTGTATTTATTGATATTGAACAATAAATTCAGAAACAAATGGCAGAAATAAAAATGGTAACATAAATGATGCAAATTTTGACTTTATGCTTCTCGTGGGTTGAAATGATTAGGAGGTATGTAGATACCTATTCTAGAAATGAGAAGAATAAAATGAACTGGAAGTATCTATTTGGTCTAATCAAAACGGTCATAAATAAAGCCTTCAGAGTGTAATTATTTCAGCCATGGAGAGTGAATAAAGTGAGAAGAAAAGAAAGTAAAAGTAAGAATCTTTAGAAGTAAGAGAGAACCCTTTGAAGAAGACATGGAAGTTTCAAAGTAGAAAGAACAGAGAGATAATCTTGGAAACTAAGGACACATCAATGAAAGGAGTGATCAACAATGTTTAATATTTCAAACAGGTTAAATTATTTAAAAACTAGAAAAGCATTTCTTGGACTTAGACTCCTAGTAGACACAGTGAAATAGCCAAGAAATCTACTGAGTATGTGAGTCCTGGATGGAGAAATCACTGAGTGGAGACATCGATGCAGAGCATGGAAATGAAAGAAAATTATTTCAAAGTGATGAACTAACCCAAAATTCTTTTAAAATTCATGACGTCTTGTGAAATAATTAACATTCTGATGTCACTGGCAAATTTGAGCCTTACCACTGGTTTAGTCTTTAAGCTATTTTTTTCCATTTATCCTCCTCTTAGAAAGTAACTTAGTTTTTTTTTTTTTTTAATTTTCTTGCTCTTCAAATATAAAATTGACTCTTCTGAAATTTCACAAAGTGAGAAAATATGATTCCTGCAGATCTGACAAATATCTTATCTGTCATTCTTCCTCTTCTTCCTCTTCCTTTTCTTCTTCCTCTTCCTTTTCTTCTTCCTTTTTCTCCCTCTCCTTCTCCTTCTTCTTCTTTTTTTCTGTTAATCCTTATTTTGTGACCTCTCTGTGAGACCACATATGTGCTTTTAAGGGCAAGGATTGTAACATTTCTCTCAGTACTTACAGCACTGGAAAAGCTGCCCCCATTTCAATATGGGTTTGTTGAAATGGAATTTGTTGATAGGCATTTTTCTCTTCCTTCACTCTTCACACTTACTTTAAGTTAGTATTTTCAAGACGGTTTTGTGAAATATTACACCAAATTCTCAAAGTTAAAAATGGATTTTCATTAAACAAGTTTGGGAAACAATTTACAGTATTTTGCTTTTTGGAGATTTTTCATTTTACACTAGCACAGTAACATCTCAGAGAAGTACTGACTATTTTAGTATGTTAAATTAATGCATATTAGTATCTTGCAGTACTAATTGGAAAATTATAAAATCTTTAAACAGCTAAAAGTTATTTCCAGTTTGCCCTTCAGGGAAAGTCTTGAGAGACTTGCTTGACTTCTTTTCTTTCTTTCACCAACTGGCCTACATTTTGATTAGTTTTCTATTTCCATAGAGAGTTTCATAATTCCTTTTTTTGTTTGTTTGTTCTTCTCACATTATTCTTGCACAGGCGGTATTTCTTCTTACACCTCCAACCTCCTACTGTTTCTCAATACCAAATGAGCTTCACATCTAGACTTCATCTCCAGATCCCTTATGTTTCACCCCAGTGAAGCAATTTTCATGCTCTGCCACACCAAATCTAAATCAAAATAAAAACAGGTTGCTTTCTTCTTGTCTTTACACTAAGCATTTATCTGACTCTTAGTAGCTCCTTCAGATGAAATTATATTCCCATGTGAAAGTAAATTATAGGAGTTCTCTGTTTTTGCAAAGTAAATGACTTTGGAGAAATTTTTTAGTTGCTAAGCATCTCAAATTTCGCTGTTATTCAAGATTTTTTTTCCTTTGAAAACATCTGGTTAATCTGACCAATTCTGACTTTTAAGAATTTAAGAAGGCTTTTGAAATCTCAATTTGTATTTAATTATTTTCTTTCTATTTTTTTTCTTTTTGGCTGCCTGGTTTTAGATTACCAGTGTCTATGGTAATTGTCATAGTTTGGGTGAGGGAGGGACACAAAAAAATCTTAAACTCTCATACATTGGGCTGCACTGTGTGCTTCAATTCTTCAATCTTTTGGTTTCATAATATAAATAAATTCTGTTTCAGAATAAAAATGATTCTGGTCCTTGGAATGTAAGTATGAATATAACTAATACAATTATCACAAAATCTGAACAGCATTGTTTTCTGCATAACCTGTGCTCAACATTGTAGTTAAAGCTCTATTTGATTACGTTCCAAGAGTAGATGTAATGGGAGTCTAACTCAAACATCGGTAGAGATATTAATCCTTTGGCTTTTTCTAAAAGATGAGCTTAAAAATAAACAAACAAACCAAGGCAAAATAAAAACAATAAAAACAGATGGGCATATGTTTGTTTTCTGCCTCACTGATCCAAATATTGTCAGGATAATAATTATGTTGAATATGCTGCTGTTGTTGCTGCTGATAATAATGTATACACATATTGATATATCTTTCCAAGTGACATCAATCAAGTAGTTTTTACATAAGAAAGAACTGCATGAATCTTCAGTGTACCTTTACTTAGTTTTGACAAACATATATACCTAAACATGAGCCAAAATATAGATTCCAAACACGTTTTTTAATACTTCTTTTTCAGGTCTTATATAGATGATACCTGCCATTGGACCATGTTACTTGCCACATATTTCTTTACTTTTGGCCTCTGCATCCTGATTGAAAATCAAGACAAGAGAGATCCATTTTAATACCTAGTTTTTTTTTCTGTAATTTGATAAAATTAATTTATACTCTCACCTTCACTTCATGCAGGCCATAAATTTGATAGATATTACTAACTACTCTTCAAAATGGCAAAGGTATTATCAGAGACATATATACTGAATAGAGACCAACATAATTATTTGGGGCTAAAGAGCTCAATCCCATGGAGTAATTTAAGGAATAATGTAGATTGTAGACCTGGATAATAATGTTTCCTTCTTACTGAGAATGCGTTAAAACATTAACTAAGATTCTTATATGTTCATTTTAAAAATAATAATTCTATTATTGGAATGAAATAATACATAAATGTATATCAAGTAATATAAATTGAATCAAATTATATGTAGAAATAAAAATTTCACAACCTATAGATTTAAAATACTTAAAATCAAAACCCTGAAAATAAGTCTTTGAAGAATAGATATCTCTGGCTTAAGAAACAGGGGGAAACATTCAGTATACTTGAATTATAGTTATCAGTAATATTACATGTTACAGATAAATAGCTATATCAAACCTCCAAGATCAAAGTATACAAAAAAGAATTGTGTGTGTGTGTGTGTGTGTGTGTGTGTGCGTGTGTGTGTGTTTGGTAAAAGAAACTTTCCCCCTTTTACCCCTACCTTCCTGTCTAAAACTCTTATTTAAAAGAGAAATTTATAAAAATTACTTGAAATCAGAAAGTCAAATGAGTAAAAGGCAAATCGTTTGAGGATATAAAATGGAAGGATACTTTATTCTTAGCAGACTTAATTTTCTCCTCTGCTGTTAATGGGCAATAACTACTAGTTTGTTTTCGTTATTTTTCTTGAAGGAGGCATTATTCTCATTTGCTGAACATTCAAACATTATATGTACTAGTGCATGACGGCCATCTATACAAATATTAAGTCATCTCAGTGCCAGGAAGTGGCATGAGACATAGTGAAATATATAGATAAATGTTAAATTGACTTGGCTTTGGCTCAAGTCTCTGAACAAAGGTGAACTCTGCCTTCAAACCCATAGAGTGAACAGCTTGCAAAGAGGTAGACCCCAATTTGTTTTTCTTGAATGTGAATTATTACCTTCAGTCAAAGATACTTTTTAAAAAGAGGAAATAAAGATCTTTCATAACCTGCAGTGTCAGAAAAATAAAAAAGGTTTTCTATCTCTGTTAGCATGACTAAATAAGTAATTAAGCCACACAGAAATTAGCTGCAGTTTAGTAGGTATAGTTCCATTTCCTATTTTTTCTTTGA
The DNA here is from genome assembly GCF_003255815.1 of Theropithecus gelada. NCBI lineage: Eukaryota > Metazoa > Chordata > Mammalia > Primates > Cercopithecidae > Theropithecus > Theropithecus gelada. Next base: position 31,753,952 of record NC_037685.1, on the reverse strand, counting down.
TCTGATGTGTTGAGTCAGAAACAAGTATAATACTCTTATCTTTGCAGAATGGACCTTATTCAATAAAGCTTACAACTTCAAGAGGTCCCTATAGTTAACCAATTGGTTTATTCATTCTCTATCTTGTTTTTACCTTTTTCATTTCAAAAATGAGAGCACTCATATTTTAAATATAGCCAGAAAAAAATAGTGGTTATTAGAAAGGCTGCCCATTGGAGATATTTTATCATCTATTCTAAATGCTGATCTCTAAACTTCATGTACATTGTACCACCTGTCACCTTCAGTATTTATAGTCTTTAAAAAAATTTTTAATATATTTTTTTAATTTTTGTGGGCACATGCTAGGTGTATGTATTGATGGGGCAGGTGAGATGTTTTGATACAGGCATACAATGTGAAATATGCACAGCTTGGGGAATGGGTTATCAATTTGTAGGGCAGATTTGATATTAACAAAGTAGACCAAGAAATAAAACCAAGAAATAAGAATTCTGGGAAAAGTAATGGAAAGGTTAAGGTGTTGAGATTATACCATATGAAGAAGAAAATATTTAAGCAAAGTGGGGATAGTTTTAAAGTTTTTATGTCTTCACTTTTCCACATAAAAATGTGTATATATTTGGCTTAAAACACAACACATTTTACTCATACTTAGTATTTCTAAATATTGTAATTATCATTAATTTTTAAAGCTCTTGTGTGTGAAATTTGGCAAACACCAGAAAGAAAGGCTTGGAGATTTTATTGCTGGCAATTATTAAAATAAACATTATTGTTATTTGTTTAGCATAACTTAAATATGATATATTTTATTTTGTTTGTTGACATTATATAATTTATATTTTTTAATATACAGGTATTGCCTAGTATATGAGACCATTCATGTCATTTTGATACCATTAATTCTATAATTCTTCCTTGGTATATTTAAATATTTTATTTTCTTTAATTAAAAATGATTTTTCCCACTTAAGCCAACCACGTTTTTTATCTTCATCAATTTTTGTGTCCTTTGCCTGAACAAAGAAATTTACAGGTTTATCTCAAATTTTATGTTCAATTTTAAAAGAATAATAGCCATAATAATTTTTTTAATTGTCAATTTTTTAACTAAAAATAATTTCCCATTACCAACAAGGAACTACGAATAGAATACAAAGGTTTTTCACAATTGGTTTTATGCCCTCTTGGAGGCAGGTTTAAATGCTAAATTGCTATATTAATTATAGAGAAGAATGGATCCTGAAAGGCTGGCTGTCTGGGGCTATCCTATCAGAGCATAATTAATTTATCCAGTCTGAAGTTGACAGGTGCACAATGTATAAGAAGAGAATTCCTTTAAAATTCTGCTGTTTTATTCCTGGCAACTCATTCTGAATTTCTCCGATGAGTCACTGAAGGAAACTTCCTTCCTTCCACATCTGCCTCCAGTGACTAAGCCAGCTGAAAATAAACAGGTAAAAATACCTCAAACATCTGCATCAACTTCAGGACTTTGTGAATAGCAGAAAATTTGGAGTCATGTCATTCACAGATAAAGTCTTTCCTTGCAGTTAAATTTTTCTCTAAAGTACTTGGGAAAAGTATATTCCTTCACTGATCAATTTTATGTTTATTATTATTTTAGGTCATTATTTCTCAATTCTGTTTTATAAAAGGAAGTACAATTCATTTTCACTAACATTAATATTTTCCTTTTAATCTAATTGCTCTTTCATTTTCTCATTAAAAAACAACACAACCAGTCTATTTTCCCCCAAATGTGAATGCACCTAGAATCATAATGCAAATATATCTTCTGAAATAATAAAATTTCTTAGCTCTCAATGATAGCTTTTTTTAACTTTACCCCCTCCATTCACATAAGAAAGGAAAAGACGATCCTGAAACAAATGGAGAAATTATCTGAATAATGTGGAAACTAAATTTCAGTATCAAGCAAGTGATTTCAGTTCACATATTTAGTGTAAGCTTCTTTCCAAATAATAAAATGACAAAAAAAGAAGAAATAAAAATAAATTATGTTTCACTATTAATACAACAAAAAAATTGGCCCTAGATTAGTGGGCCCAAAATGAGGGAAGAGCCAGCTGCCTCAGGGATTATTTGATACATGAGTTGGGAAAACAAACAAACCAATGATCAAAACCAGTAGGGTTTTAAGACAGTAAGAGCTGAGAAAAACAAAACAAAACAAAATCAAAGCAGAAGATAAAAACCATCAACAATAACATCCAAATCAAGTCTCCTAAAAAACTGTCACACAAAAATTCCTACAGTTCCATTCTGGCAAGAAGGCATATTTAAATATTCCTTTGAGCAATGTCACATTTTTATGAGACAATTCCCCAAGTGGGCTTTTGTTGTTACAAAAATGTTAAGAAAACACCTTTCTATTAAATGCCAATGTATTTCCAGTGTTTCTATGGGTCTGGGATGAGGCTGCAGAAACAGTTTGCTCCTGGCTTACCTAGCACCTTTCAAATGCTTTTTTTACTGTTAATTATCACAACCAGAATGGGTGGTTATGGAAATACTATCAAGTCTACAAGTGAACCCAACATCATGGAAAACTGAGGTTATAAATCACACCCGCCTCTCAAACCAGCTTTGGTATAATTAACAGTTTATATTAGTCAATATGACAAAGTAACTTCACTTATTTAATATACATTCACTACATCCAGGGTACTTCTATTTGGCATTTTGAAATTTAAGTTTGCTAATGTAGTATTTTTTTTTAAAAGCAAAACAAAGCAAACAAAGCAATATAGCCCAACAACATAACATTAGCACATATTTTGATATGTATTCAGAAACTGGAGAATCTTTTGCCTAAACTATACATATGAGATGCATTCTTACGTTGCAAAGGGTAAACTGCAATAGTTAAAAAATAACATTAAAAAAAATGTCAATTTTAAATATATAGAGTCTTAGAGAGGCCTATTTTGGAGCCTAAGTAAAATATATGGAAAATAAAACATTTAGATGAAAATTCTTCATCTTCCTTGCATTAACAAAATTGGAAAATAAACCTTCACCTAATATTAAGGTATCCATCTGCGATTTCAAATCCTTTCCCTTGTGAGAGGGAAATAAAGTAAAATCTTATTTATGAAGTTCAGATAATTACCCAGACATTTGTTTGCTAGGCAAGAAAAAAGCCCTTAGTGCTCATCCTCCCCACAAAAACAGCCAAAACAACAAATAAACAAGTACATTTTTGTTGAAAATAAAAAAAAGGAACACACCAGAGGTCATCAAAGGAGTAGCAGAAATCCTGTAGAGCGACCCATGATAGCCACAATGAGAACAGAAGGGAACGTCTAGTTTCTATCACCCCATCCCCCAGGGGAACCAGCTCAAGCCAGAAGCTTCTCCCTCAGAGGACAGGGTGAGCAGAAAGACTCCAGCAGCCTTTTTGACCACCTTGGGCACTTCCAGTCTTTACCACTGGAAAGCCCTGCAGTCCACGTAGGCACTAAGCCTGGTTGGAGGAGCTCCCTGGAATCCACACAGCTGTTTTATCCTTGGAGAAGCTGGCACCATGTGCCAACCCTGGCTGCTGGCACAACGTATGCCCATGTTAGAACTCAAACTACTACTAGAGTGTGTCCTGCTCCACAGCCATTGTCCATGGCATCCTTCCATGCCAGAGGCTTAGCTGCCACTGAACAACCCCCATCCCATGGCTCCATATCCATGAGCCAGTTTGCTACTCTAACTACACTTCCCAGTCACTGCTGCACATGGTGCCTTGAGATCCCAGCTATAGCTGTGCACTCTCTCCTGTAAAACCAGTGCCTTGGCAGAGCCTCTCCTTCTATCCTTCCCAGTAAATGCTATGCCCTAGACTTTATGCTGAAACTAAAGTGGCATCCTGTATCCTAGGAAAATGATGCCATTGTCACTCAGAGTAGTCATCTCCCCTATGCCTGAGCTGAAGCAGTACCCTACTTTCTGGGAAAATAGTACCTTGGATACCCAGAGCAGTCACACTTCCCCTACATGCTTAAGTCACCAGAAAAAAAATCAAAATAAATATTTTAAGGAAACTCATTGAGACACAAGAGAATACAGAGACAAATTCAACAAAATCAGAGAAACAATTCATGATCTGAATGAGAAATTTAACAGAGATATGTAGGTTAAAACAAAATAAACAGAAATCATGAGTTGAAGAATTTCATGAATAAAATTTTAAAAAACACACAATTGAGAACTTAAACAACAGACTAGATCAAGCAGAATAAAGAATTTCTGAATTTGAAGACAGGTATTTTGATATGATCCAGGCAAATAAATAGAAAAAATTAATTTTAAAAAATGAAGGAAGCCTACAGGAGTTGTGAGACAGCATTAAACGAGCAAATATTTGTATTACAGGAGTTGCAGAAGATGAAGAGATGAGAAAAGGCATGCAAAACTTATTTAATGTAATTAATACTGAAAACTTTCCAAATGTTGAGAGAGATATGGGCATCTAGATTTAGGAAACTCAAAGATATGCTAATAGATTCAATCCAAAAAAGTCTTTTCTAAGGCATAATATAGTCACATTTCTAAGACAAAAAGAGAATTCTAAAAACAGCAAGAGAAAAACATCAAGTCACCTATAAAGGAATCTTTATGAGACTAACAGCAGATTTCTTAGCAGAAACCTTACATGCCAAGAAAACATGGAATGATATATTTAAAGTACTGAAAGAAAAAAAAAAAAACCTGCCAGTCAAGAATACTGTACCTAATGGAAATACACTTCAGGAGTGAAAGATAAAGTCTTTTCCAGACAAGCATTTTGCAATAATTAATTACAAGTAGGCTTGCCATACAAGAAATGCGCAAGGGAGTCTTACATCTGGAAGGGAAAAGACAGTAACTAACATCGTGAAAAATGCAAAAGTATATAAAACTCACTGGTAGAGCAAATATACAAATGAGAAAGACAAAATAATCAAGACTTATAACTACAGACAACTACCAAATTGCAAAGAGGAACGATCAGAGATGACATTATGTCGAGTGGAATGAGCCAGGCACAGAAAGATAAATACTACATGTTATCACTCATATGTAGAAGCTGAAAATGTTGATCTCATAGAAGCAGAGAGTGGAATAGTACTTTCTAGAGACTGGGAAAGGTAGATGGGGGCTGGGGGGAATAAATATGGCGAGGTTGGCTAATTGATACAAAATTACAGCTAGATAGGAGAAATAGAGTCTAGTGTTCCATAGCACTGTAGGATGACGACAGTTAACAACAACTTATATTTTCAAATAGGTAGGAGAGAGAATATTAAATGTTCCCCACACGAAGAAATGATAAATGTTTGAGGTAATGGATATGCTAATTACCCTGATTTGATCATTACGCATGGTATACAGGTATTGACATATCATGCTTTATTCCATATTATATACAAACGTTATGTGTCAATTGAAATTTTAAAAGTGGAAATCTATTATAAAACAATAGTAGTTAAAATAGACCCTTTCTGGTGCAAGAACAGAGAAATAAATCAATGGAAGAGAATAGACTTCAGTGACAGACCTACAAATATTTAGTCATTTGATCTAACACAAACGTGCCACTGGAATGAAGTGAAAAAATAATGTCTTTGGTAAATGGCAATGGAGCAACTGAATATCCTTGTGGAAAAATAAAATGAAACTTGATTTCTAATTTACATGACACAAAAATGAATTCCATATGGACTAGTAGATATACATGTGCAAAGTAAAAAAAAACAGTTAGAAAATAGCATAGGAGAAGATACTCATGAGCTTGGGATGGTCATGAACATTCTCCAAAAACACTTTTCAGAACAGAAGAGATCAGTAAAGTAGGCTTCATTAAAATTAACAACTTTTGTTCATTAAAAGACATCATTAACAAAGCAAAAAAGGCAATTTCTAGAGACGGATGTTAGCAATATAACTAGTATCTAAAATAAGGGAAAAAAAAAGAAAATCAAATGAAGTTGAGTAGAAAGAATTTAACAGTCACAACACAAAAAAAGGAACATGCAAATTATCAGTGTATTAACTTTTCATGTAATAAGTTAATTTTTTCTCAAATTATGTGTTTTTATTTCATGCAAATTTATGTTATTAAGTTCTTGTTTCTCCATAATAAATACATTTTCATATAATATTTTTAAAACCCTGGAAAGTAATGCATAGATACAAAACCATCCATCTTGTACTATCTTGCCAAATGCCATAGCAACTCACAAGAGATTCAATTTTTACAATTTTATGTACCACCTTACAGGCATTTCAAAAACATTTTAAAATATGCTTGTGGTTACTAAAAGATTTTTCTCCTATTTTCTATTTATTTAATACTATAACCTCATTATTTCTCTATAGTATTCCATAATCTTCATAAACATTATTTTAAAATTAACATCATTATAATAAACCACAAGTATATGTCCTTATTTACCTGAATCTTAATCTGTTATATCCAATATGGAACTCTAAAGTTCCAGGAGTATTTATGTAACTTTCTACATTTACATTTTAGAACCAGCTAGTATTCCCTGCTAGTCCACCTACCATACTTCACCAACAAGGTAACTCTCCTGGTCTTCTAGGACATTAGTGTTCTCATTATTTTACTAATATGATTACTATTCTGAGATGTTGTAAGGACAATGGTCATACAACAAACATAAAAGTTCTTTACAATGTAATATATGTGTTGTCATTAGACCATATTTTCCCTAGTCCCAGAAGTATTTATCATTATAATTTTGTACAGAGGGCATATGTAGCCATTAATTATTTTCTAATGAATAGAAATTTCTTTCTTCCACAAAACTTTCCTCCTCTTTTTCCTAATCAATCAAATAGTTTTGAATTGGACCTTGCAAATGGTCTGGCCATTCCAAAAATAAGCTAGTCAAATCAATTAATAAAGCACCGCAGATATTTGCAAATGGATTCAATTTTGTAAATATAGATTATATCAACTTTAAATGTATTTTTAAATAACATTGTTAAATACCAATGGTAAGAAAATAACTTGTATCCCCTATCACCAAACACTAATATTTTATCACATTATTTTTTCTTTAATTCACAATTCTTGATTATACTTTTCTGTAGGACCACTATAATTGTATTCATATTTATAATCATCAAACACCTAAAGACACATCTCATGCAGCTAGGAAGCTCCCATAGCAATTGCTTTTATGTGTTGAAGGAAGAAGAGAAAACTACTGAATAGCTTTGTCTAAAATTGTTTTCTTCATATAGGTTGCCACATTATTCATGATAGAGCTTTTTATATTGATGAACAGATATGAGCATGCTGGAGAGTTTTTGGTTTATTTTCATCTATATCAATATATTGTTATCTTGCAATTCAAATGTGGAAAGGCCCCAACATCTATAGAGTCACATAATGAATATAAAAACCAAAGTCAGTTAATCTAAAACAAGTGATATAATGTCCTTAAAAGTACATTCTTAAAGAAAATGTTTGTTTTTATAATAATCTAGAAAATTCAGAAAAGAATCTTACCATCAATTAGATAGACTTATCAATTAATTCTAACCTTTTTGGTTCTTTGATTGGATTTAAGCCAATGAATTAAGAAAATTGGAGGGTGGCAAAGAATTATTAGCCCCAATGTCCATCCTTCTCAAAATCAATGGTTAAGCAAGACAAAATGATAGAGAAGACATGATCAAAATGTGTTCTGTAAGGTAAGTGTATATAGAGAGGTGAGTACCAATATTACCAAGATAATGGGGCAAAGGAGGCTATAAGGAGGCAACAGAAGGAGAAAGTTGGAAAGGGAGGGATGGAAAGAAAGAGAGAGGGGAAAAAAAAAAAACTATCATCAGAGTGAACAGGCAACCTATAGAATGGGAGAAAATTTTTGCAATCTACACATCTGACAAAGGGCTAATATCCAGAATCTACAAAGAACTTAAAGAAATTTATAAGAAAAAAATAAACAACCCCATCAAAAAGTGGGCAAAGGATATGAACAGACACTTCTCAAAAGAAGACATTTATGTGGCAACAAACATATGAAAAAATGCTCATCATCACTGGTCATTAGAGAAATGCAAATCAAAACCACTATCAGATACCATCCCACGCCAGTTAGAAGTGGCGATCATTAAAAAGTCAGGAAACAACAGATGCTGGAGAAGATGTGGAGAAATAGGAACACTTTTACACTGTTAGTGGGAGTGTAAATTAGCTCAACCATTGTGGAAGACAGTGTGGCAATTCGTCAAGGGTCTAGAACTAGAAATACCATTTGACCCAACAATCCCATTACTGAGTATATACCTAAAGGATTATAAATCACTCTACAATAAAGACACATACACATGTATGTCTATTGCAGCACTATTCACAATAGCAAAAACTTGGAACCAGCCCAAAAGCCCATCAACGATAGACTGGATAAAGAAAATGTGGCACATATACACCATGGAATACTATGCAGCCATAAAAAGAATGAGTTCATGTCCTTTGCAGGGACATGGATGAAGCTGGAAACCATCATTATCAACAAACTAACACAGGAACAGAAAACCAAACACTGTATGTTCTCACTCGTAAGTGGGAGTTGGACAATGAGAACATACAGGCACAGGGAAGGTAACATCACACACTGGGGCCTGTTGTGGGGTGGCTTGCAAGGGGAGGGATAGCATTAGGAGAAATACCTAATGAAGATGACGGGTTCAAGGGTGCAGCAAACCACCATGACACATGTATACCTATGTAACAAACCCACACGTTCTGCACATGTATCCCAGAACTTAAATATAATTTAAAAGAAAGAGAAAGAAAGAAAGAAAGAAAGAAAGAAAGAAAGAAAGAAAGAAAGANTAAAAGAAAGAGAAAGAAAGAAAGAAAGAAAGAAAGAAAGAAAGAAAGAAAGAAAGAAAGAAAAGAAAAAAAAAAGAAAAAGAAAAGAAAAAAAAGAAGAAATGGGAAAAAGGAGGAAGAGAGGTAGGGAAGAATGAATGAAGGAGTGAAGCAACAGAGAGGCAAAGAAAGGAGACAGAAAGAAAGAAGAGTAGGACAGGAAGGAAGGAGGGAGGTGGAAAGGGATAGATAAAAGGAAGGAAAGAGAAGGGAAGAGAGGAAAAGGGCAGGAGAGAAGGAAGGTCAGGTGGGGAGAGGAGGAGAGGGAATGGAAGTGGAGGATGAGGAATAGATAATCCATTTTTGCATATGCAAAATGTGGTTACTCTAACCAGACTAGTTTGGAAAATTTCACGTTATTTGGTGAGTTAGCCTGGTCTAATGAAATTAGCATCAGACAGGGAGTCAAAATAGTTTAGTTGTAGTTCTGAATAGATCACCAGTTTCCAGTGTAATTTTAAAGAAATATATTAACCTCATTCTTCTTTAAGCTTCTTAACATGACAAATTAATTGTTCAGACCACCATCTTTAAGATTCCTTCTAGCCTTAAAATCCTATCCTCTCAAAAATTTCCACAATAGGAGACAAATTAAGAAAAAAATTAAAAAGATAAATACAGTGATGCTATTGAGACATTTTTTCAGTGTCTTTGTAATTGATTGGATTTATAAAACGCCTTCCTCATGCAACTAGTGTCAACTTTGTATCTTAAGGTTTGTTTGACTAAGGAGTTTGGAATGAGCTTCTCACTTGGTATGCCAGCAATGAGACATGGAGATGGATAATATACTCTTAGGCTGGCAGGATTTTGACATTCATTACCAAAGATGTCGCTGTTTATGAGATCTGTGGGAGAGCTGTAATGTACTAGTACACCGAGGAGACTGGTTGTAAACTTATATTAGGCAATCAGGGAGATGATGATAAACACTACTTGAAAGAAGTTAGTGACATGAACATATTTTACTTGATGCCTGGAAAACAAGAATTCAGATAAGCCTGTGCATATGTTTAGCTCTGACAGTAGAATTTATAGTCTGTGAGTTGATCAAATCACATAAAAATTAAAACTCCTTGAAGAAGTCAGTTGTCTACTTTTACTGATCACTTGAGCTATATGGTGCAGCTAGAGTTGCCTTTGAAATGGAAAGCATTTATTTAAGCCACAGATAAAAAGGTTGTTCTTAGGAACCTTTCAGTCACAATTTCAATTATTTTCTGACATGATAAATTTTCTTTCACAGATGCTTATACCAACTACACTACTGTAAATCTGCACTTGAAAAATGCTTTAATTTTTAACTTTGAAATATGCATTCAGCTATTTACATTTAAAAGATTGTTCACGAGTTGCTAAAACACAATGTAAATGAATGCCTTCTCTTCATACTGCTTTAGACATGGAATTTTAAATGTGGTAACAGTTCTTGGAACACCCCTTAATTGTAAGCCAAAAACAAGGAGATATGAACCTTTTCAGAGCTAACAACTGCAACATACCTCGTTACATATTTTCTTTGATAAATATGAACAAAGCAGGAGATTTGAAAAATGCCAAGAGCGCAAAACTTACCAAGAATTGGACAGACATACACACTAATAAACCTGCATTAACGAAAATAAAATGATTAAAATTTGATGTATTTGACTCTTTTTTTCTATCATTAATGTATACAAAATTACGATATTTAATACATATACAATTTTATGGACTTTTTAAATTAAATGTATACCAAAAGACTTTGTTCAGTTTTTTCCAATTCTGTGAAGAAACTCATTGGTAGCTTGATGGGGATGGCATTGAATCTATAAATTACCTTGGGCAGTATGGCCATTTTCACGATATTGATTCTTCCTATCCATGAGCATGGTATGTTCTTCCATTTGTTTGTGTCCTCTTTGATTTCACTGAGCAGTGGTTTGTAGTTCTCCTTGAAGAGGTCCTTTACATCCCTTGTAAGTTGGATTCCTAGGTATTTTATTTTCTTTGAAGCAATTGTGAATGGAAGTTCATTCCTGATTTGGCTCTCTGTTTGTCTGTTACTGGTGTATAAGAATGCTTGTGATTTTTGCACATTAATTTTGTATCCTGAGACTTTGCTGAAGTTGCTTATCAGCCTAAGGAGATTTTGGGCTGAGACAGTGGGGTTTTCTAAATATACAATCATGTCATCTGCAAACAGGGACAATTTGACTTCTTCTTTTCCTAACTGAATACCCCTGATTTCTTTCTCTTGCCTCATTGCCCTAGCCAGAACTTCCAACACTATGTTGAATAGGAGTGGTGAGAGAGGGCATCCCTGTCTTGTGCCAGTTTTCAAAGGGAATTTTTCCAGTTTTTGCCCATTCAGTATGATATTGGCTGTGGGTTTGTCATAAATAGCTCTTATTATTTTGAGGTACGTTCCATCAATACCGAATTTATTGAGCGTTTTTAGCATGAAGGGCTGTTGAATTTTGTCAAAAGCCTTTTCTGCATCTATTGAAATAATCATGTGGTTCTTGTCTTTGGTTCTGTTTATATGCTGGATTATGTTTATTGATTTGCGAATGTTGAACCAGCCTTGCATCCCAGGGATGAAGCCCACTTGATCATGGTGGATAAGCTTTTTGATGTGTTGCTGAATCCGGTTTGCCAGTATTTTATTGAGGATTTTTGCATCGATGTTCATCAGGGATATTGGTCTAAAATTCTCTTTTTTTGTTGTATCTCTGCCAGGCTTTGGTATAAAGTTCATATGGAACCAAAAAAGAGCCCGCATCTCCAAGACAATCCTAAGTCAAAAGAACAAAGCTGGAGGCATCACGCTACCTGACTTCAAACTATACTACAAGGCTACAGTAACCAAAACAGCATGGTACTGGTACCAAAACAGAGATATAGACCAATGGAACAGAACAGAGTCCTCAGAAATAATACCACACATCTACAGCCATCTGATCTTTGACAAACCTGAGAGAAACAAGAAATGGGGAAAGGATTCCCTATTTAATAAATGGTGCTGGGAAAATTGGCTAGCCATAAGTAGAAAGCTGAAACTGGATCCTTTCCTTACTCCTTATACGAAAATTAATTCAAGATGGATTAGAGACTTAAATGTTAGACCTAATACCATAAAAATCCTAGAGGAAAACCTAGGTAGTACCATTCAGGACACAGGCATGGGCAAAGACTTCATGTCTAAAACACCAAAAGCAATGGCAGCAAAAGCCAAAATTGACAAATGGGATCTCATTAAACTAAAGAGCTTCTGCACAGCAAAAGAAACTACCATCAGAGTGAACAGGCAACCTACAGAATGGGAGAACATTTTTGCAATCTACTCATCTGACAAAGGGCTAATATCCAGAACCTACAAAGAACTCAAACAAATTTACAAGAAAAAAACAAACAACCCCATCAAAAAGTGGGCAAAGGATATGAACAGACATTTCTCAAAAGAAGAGATTCATACAGCCAACAGACATATGAAAAAATGCTCATCATCACTGGCCATCAGAGAAATGCAAATCAAAACCACAATGAGATACCATCTCACACCAGTTAGAATGGCAATCATTCAAAAGTCAGGAAACAACAGGTGCTGGAGAGGATGTGGAGAAATAGGAACACTTTTACACTGTTGGTGGGATTGTAAACTAGTTCAACCATTATGGAAAACAGTATGGCGATTCCTCAAGGATCTAGAACTAGATGTACCATATGACCCAGCCATCCCATTACTGGGTATATACCCAAAGGATTATAAATTATGCTGCTATAAAGACACATGCACACGTATGTTTATTGCAGCACTATTCACAATAGCAAAGACTTGGAATCAACCCAAATGTCCATCAGTGACAGATTGGATTAAGAAAATGTGGCACATATACACCATGGAATACTATGCAGCCATAAAAAAGGATGAGTTTGTGTCCTTTGTAGGGACATGGATGCAGCTGGAATCCATCATTCTTAGCAAACTATCACAAGAACAGAAAACCAAACACCGCATGTTCTCACTCATAGGTGGGAACTGAACAATGAGATCACTTGGACTCGGGAAGGGGAACATCACACACCGGGGCCTATCATGGGGAGGGGGGCGGGGGGAGGGATTGCATTGGGAGTTATACCTGATGTAAATGACGAGTTGATGGGTGCAGCACACCAACAAGGCACAAGTATACATATGTAACAAACCTGCACGTTATGCACATGTACCCTACAACTTACAGTATAATAATAATAAATAAATTAAAAAAAAAAAAAAAAAAAAAAAAAAGACTTTGTTCAGATCATCAGTCTCCCAAAACCATGATATTCATGGTTACTCAAGGCTATATTTGTAGATATGCCATAATTTAATAATTTCCCTACCTGAGAACACTTGCTTCAGATCTTGTCGTTATAAACAATGCCAAAATGAAAATCTTTGCTCATAAACTTTCTTTTCGTTTTGTTTTTCCTTCAGGTTGAACAGCTAGAGTGGGATGATGGAATCTAATGGTTTACATTTTCTCAGTGCCATCTGTATAAATTACCAGACTGCTTTCCAATCCAGGTGAGAGGGCCTATCTCTGAATATTCCGATCTTTGTAACAAAAAGTATGCTAATTTAATTAAAATAGCACCTTGTTCAAATCTATTTTCCTTTTGTTAGTAGTGAAATTAACATTGGCATCTTCAACTTTTTATTGGTATACATCTTTCATTCATATTTTTACGTATCTGTGTATGTATTCAGTATTCATTAAAACTATTAACTGAACACTACTATTGGAAATGTATCTGACATAGACAGTTGGGAACTATAGTCAAATGGTTTTTAAAATGCTGCATTTTACCATCTGCCATGAAAAACAGTACCACATATTGGTGTACAAAAGGCTCGGAGGTGATGCACATTAAATAAACTTGAACATTTTTTAGTAAAAGACACCCAAATACATTGTAATACTCATCCATTTCTCATATAAGTATTAATATTTTGGTAAGCTAATGTTACATGAAAAAAATCCTGAAAATTCACTTATATCTGTTCCTTGTCTAATTTTTACAGTTTTTCATGCTTGCATCTTAATTTAATACATACTTTGATTAAGATAATCATGATTATCAATGATCACACTATTCCATTGAGGTGAGTTTTTATATTGTCCTCAAACTTGCTATATTAATTCCAACCTCCATGCCTTGTTGTTTCCATTTCTAATATACAAGTGCAAGGGAAATTTCAATTTGAAAGAAGTTTCAGTATGAAATTTCAATGGCAAATAAAAGCTGTGTGCAAAGTAAGTTATTGGCAAAGAGGATCACGTGAAACCAACCAAATAGTCCCATAGACATTTTTTTAAATAAAAAAAGAAATGGACTATTCTAGTCTTAAAGTTTAAAATTTGCATTCGTTTTATTTGAGTTCCTTCCTCAAGAACTTACTCCCAGGCCTCTCAAAAAGTGTCAAAGAACAAAAACTCGCCAAATCACTGCCTCCAATGAGATGCCAGAACCCTCATTCACCGCAATGGCTTCTGGACCCCTCCCTAATTCCTGTTTTCATTTCTTTCCCACTATATAAACCCCTAGTTTTAGTCAGTCAGGGAGATGGATTTGAGGCTAAGCTCCAGTCTCCTGTGCTGCAGCGCCTGATGAAAGCCTCTTCCCTGGCAATAGTTGCTGCCTCGTGATTGCCTTTCTGCGCAGCAAGCAGCAAGATCTGGGTGGAACCCTGGGTGTTTTGGTAGCATGTGCATGAACAGAAGAGAAAGGTTAATGAACAAAGAGTAGAATGAAGCAGACATGAAAAACATATGGACTCAGAGAAGAAACAACAAAGAGAGAAGCCATAGCACCATAGGTATTCATGGCTTACCCCGTGAAGCCCAGCCACATTCCTGACTATGGAAGTCTGACATTTCCCAGAACTATTCAAAGTAACCCTTTGAAACTAACCTAATTTAATGCGTTCCTGTTCTTTGCAATTTAATGAATTTTGACTAGAACTCTATTATCTCTTTTGACTCTGTGGGCCAGAATCGGGCACAGAAAGAGTCAATCTAGATCAAGGAAAGATTAGAAGATCAAGGAAATGGTTGCATAGGTATCTTTGGAAGTACAACTGAAAACTAACATGGCTTTCTTCCTTAAACCTTTGGATGTGTTTGTCTCTCCTTTCCTATCCTCCTCTAGCTATTATTTCTTGTACTATATATTTTGACATTTTATTATATTTTGTACCATTCATGAATTTCTTTATATCTTAATATATAATCCTTTTAAAAATTTAATTCTATACCATTTCATTTTATTGCCTAATTCATATTTTGTTTTCTCTAGTACTTGTAAGCTTTTTGACTACAGAGACTATATCACACGATCTTATATTTTTCCATACATGAAATACTCACTAAAAGCTACTTGAATTAATATTTTGCAGTAAAGGTCTAGGGAATTTTCCCACCGTACTAAAAATTACATTTTCTACCTAAAAAATCTGGTAATGATTCTGCCTTCCATTAAATGCTGTGAAATACATGCGGAATGTTATGTGTAAAAAATACTGTCTAGGAAGTTACTGTTTTGAGACAGAACACATATAAAATAAGTGATTACATGCCATCATCCTCCTTTGCTCAAATTTTTTGTCGCTGTTCCTGCTTGGTGCAGAAGTATAGTCTTCCAAGGTGAAAGGCCTTGAGAAAGGAAAAAAGTTGTACAGGACAAAACTATATTTCAAGGAAGCCTGACTTCTGTCATTTATTTATTGGAGACAGAGTTGCACTGTCTCCCAGGCTGCAGTGCAGTGGCACATTCACTGCAACCTTTTCCTCAGGCTCAAGCGATCATCCTATCTCAGCCTTCCAAGTAGCTGGGACAACAGGGTGCCACCCTGCTCAGCTACTTTTTTTTAAACTTTTTGTAGAGACAAGATCTCACCATATTGCCCAGGCTGGTCTTGATCTAATGGGCTCAAGTGATCTTCTCACTGAAGCTTCCCAAAGTGCTGGGATTAAAGGCATGAGCCACCTCACCGGGTCTGTTTCTGTCATTTAGTATCAGTGCCCAAGTAGTATTGGAGGAAAAGGCTTTGCTATGAAGAAAATTCACATCTTTAGTTAGGTTTATGAATAGCAAATCTAACTTGTGTGAAAGTTTTATTAACAACATAAGCAGTTCAAATCTTAAATACCAAGTACCCTGAAAAAGATGGGGTTCCTATAATAAAAAGGAAGGAAATAAAAAAGTTGACCCCTCCATCATGAATTCCCATTAATCTTACTTTCCTCTGTCTGGTCCTTTTGCTCTCACAAAGCAATGGCTTTCATACCAGGATGTATTTTTTCTGATGAAAACCTACCAATGAGATCTTTCAAACATATATTTACCCTCTATTTAATATTATGGGGCTTGAGTTTCTGCCGAGCATATGTTAAACCAAGACGTGGGACTGATGAGATACCTGTTTTAGGTACTAAAACTCACTCTTACGTAAAAAATATACTTATATTTAATACTCAAAGCTATATTATGCTGGTTTCAGTATAATGTACAATAATAATACAAGGAAATGAATATTCACATTACAAATAATTCAATGCAAAGAAATGTTCTGATGGTAATGTTAATGAAGAAAGAAATAGAAGATTTAGGAAAAAAGTAAAGAAATGAAGAGACATTTCACAGTTTATCAAGATAGGCTTTGCTAAGCTCAAAGAAAACCCAGATGAACTTACAAAACCTATAGTATGAGAACATGTAGCAAGATAAAATAAAAGTGGAAGTTAACTTTAAATTTTTACATGTATTTTTATCATACATATTTTATTTAAAAAGTACTTTTAAGGTAAATGTTTGCATATTAAATTCTTTTTCCCATTGGATTCTGTAATACTATTTGAAATAAATTCCTATGATATAATAAATATCAAGAAATGAACCAGCTTTTTAAAACTGCATTTATATTGAAGAATGTTTTTTTCCATAAAGCAGTAATAATTATTCTGTAATTTGTCATAAAATGAGACTGTCATATAGAAAGGATTATGTTAGCACTTGCCAAATTAATATAGTTTAAAAAAAAAGTCAGCTTAATAAAACTGCCACTAAGGATCTACCTAAACCCACATTGTTTTGATTGTTTATGACTCTGTTTGTTATATATTCTTTCATTTTGCAAAAGATGTTGTGTTTTACAAATAAATTAGTGTATTGGGACCTAAAGGAAAATGAAATAAGAATGTTAAGTAACCACTCTTGAAAATATGAATAAACAATGGAGAGGTTTGGACCTGAAACCGCAGTGAAAATAACTAAGTGTTCATATAGCTCATGCTGTATTACCATAATTTTACAAATCCCTGAATAAGCCAGATTTAGAGATTATAAAATGAAAAGGAAAGAGATTAGACTTCAGTCTTTTTGGGGATCCTCTGATAAGTGATAAAAAGAATTGGTGCCAGCTTGCAGCAATCCTATTTGGTGTCACATATAGCGTTTTATATTTCTTTGGGATTTAGTAACCCACATTCGGATATTATACTATTTTGAGTGTTCCCTCAGTTATAAGCCACTTACATCATCTTTTGTCTTTCATCCAAATCTATTACATGAAATATTTT
Source organism: Theropithecus gelada (assembly GCF_003255815.1). Classification (NCBI taxonomy): domain Eukaryota; kingdom Metazoa; phylum Chordata; class Mammalia; order Primates; family Cercopithecidae; genus Theropithecus; species Theropithecus gelada. The sequence goes on along the minus strand of NC_037685.1, from coordinate 31,736,438 downwards.
TATTTATCATCTACTCCTCCTAGAAAATAAGTTCAATGAGATCAGATAGTTTGTTTTCACAATTTTAATAATCATCAATGTCTAGTTCAAAGTTGGTATATAATATATATATTGAATTAATGAATGAATGTTTGAGTTATCATGCGTATGATTGTCTTACTGAGGTCAAAGAGCTAAACTACAGCCCGTGGATAGGGGTTTTCCCTAAAAGAAATTGTCATTTGTGTCACTTCTGAGGAATTAAATGGGGACTTAAGAAACTGAGCAATAGAAACTTCCTCTTTCTTTGGAAGTCAGTGTTGAATTTTATTTGCAGGCTGGAGATATGGATATAGGGGATGAGCCTCCTGCCTTTAATTAGCAGCAGCCCCAGGGTGAGAAAAAGAAGCAACCATATAAAATTCTCTAAAGTACATCTGGGGAGGTGCAGGAGTTAACAGGTAACTTAATGACACTCTACTATCCGATGTCCAAATTTGATTACTTTTAAATGAAAAATGTCAAACTGATCTCAGTTGGACTGTGTGAAATGATAACCATATTACTCCTACCCTTAGGACAACATAATTCATGACAAAACATAATATAAAAGTGGTAGTGTATCCTTCCCTCAGGAAACCAGAGAGACAGCACCGGCCCTGATCACTGACAGTGGAGATCAGTACGCACAGAATATCAGCCTTCGTTGTCAACAGAGGCAATGGAATCCTAGCATAACCTGGAATAGGAACAATGAGTTTGAGGAATGGTTTTTGAACTGAAGCAAGGCAGAGCATGTGGTATGGGGCACTCATTTCTGGCAAGATCTGATGAAGGTGATCACAAGATTTAATCTGTTTATACAGACACATACTGTATGTATCTTTATATATAAAAAGACGCATATGTATACATATGTATCTGTATAAACATGCCTCTTTACGTGAATATACATATACAGAAATATGTATATACAGTGTATTATTTTTACTGGATTGCATGTAATAAAATATATATTTTTTCATACTTCTCTCAATGTATTTTAAATATATATATTCATTGTAGCAATCCAGTAAAAGTAGTGTATCCTAACACTAGTGATCTATTCAATATCCAAGCATGTAATATTCAGTTTTAGGTAGCCAAAAATCCCTGTTGTAACACTATTCTTACCTAATACTAATCTTTTATTACATGGGTATGATTCCTTGAGATCAATGAGATTATGGATGACTCACATGAAGTTATCACCTGTCAGAGTAGAAAAAGAGCATAGGCTTTGGCTTCAGGAAAATCTGCCAAGTTTCAACATCTAAGATGTGCTAAAACGAGAAAGATTCTACAATCACAATGAAAGCCTTGATATTAGAAACTTCAATTTCTGTCATATTGTGCTAAGGATTTAGGTCTTTATATTACCTGCTCAGTATCTGGGCTTTTGCTATAAAGGGAGGTAACTATTGAAGGATTTAAGCAGAAGGTGATAGGATCATGTGTGCTTTTCAAAAGATCACTTGGGAATGTATATGGAGATCCCTGGAAAGCATTCAGAGGAAGATCATCATTTATGTAATGATTCATCAATCTCAGTTTGAAAGAGTGAGAACCTGAAATAAGGTAGCAGTAGGAGAGACATACAGAAATGTGCACAAATGTGAGTTCTTAAGAAAGTACAGTGGAAGGCATTTATTCACACGTGAGGGTGTGAAAATGGTGCTGACATAGGAAAAATAAAGAACTCAACCCAAATGTTTTACTTAAATTGGAAACCTTGAATATTAGAGATAATGCCCGGGACCTATCAAACCGTTTTTCTCTTCGGTACACAACCAGACTGCATTTCCCAGGCTTCTGTGTACTTGTCTGAGGCCACAGGGGTAAGTTGTAACCCATATGATTGGCTGTAAGTATGTATTCTACTTTCAGACATGGGAAAACAAAAATAAAAACAAAACAAAAAAAACTTCAATGCCATTCTTCATGTTTTCTCTTTTTTTTTTTTTTTTTTTTTTTTGCCTCTACTGGCTGCACTGACAAAATACAGTGGGGAACTCTGAGGCCTTAGTGGGTAGATGGAAGTGGCACTAGATGTGTCCTTGAATAAATGCAGAGAGCTGAGCCCTTCCCTCCATCCTGACACTAATCCATATGCCCTAAATTGAACTAATGCATGAGGGAAAAAGTAGCGCTTTTTAACATGGAAGCTCCTAAGATTTCATTGTGTGTTTTATTATATAATAGCTCACCTCCCTGTCTAAAATCTGCAAGTGTTCTATAAATTCTCTAGTAATGAGAAATTTGATATGATACTTAGGACAATGCTGCACATTATTATTTTGTTGTTTTGTTCTGGTTTTTGGTTTTGAGACAGGGTTTTGCTCTGCCGCCCAGGCTGGGGTGCAGTGGCACAATCAGAGCTCACTGCAACTACCTACTGGGCTCAAGTGATCCTCCTGCCTCAGCCCCCAGAGCAGCTGGGACTACAGGTGCGCACTACCATGCTAGGTTAATTTTTTAAATGTATAGTAGAGACAGGGTTCTGCCATGTTGCCCAAGTTGGTCTTGAACTCATGAGCTCAACTGATCCTCCCACCTTGGCCTCCCAAACTGCTGTGATTACAGGCAAGAGCCATCATATCCAGCTATATTTATAATGTGTTATTGATTTTAGTGCTTAATATGACTAGTTCTATGGTGTGATAATTTTTCTTAATATTTTTGTTGTACTTATAAAATTCTAAGTTAAAAGTGTTTTCTTATATGTTAGGAAGAATATTTAAATTAGGTAAGTCCAGCTGAGACCTGTGATCAGAATTCTGGTGGTTGGAGTGGGCAGAGCAGCTAAACAGCAGGTTACTTACCAGCTGGTTACATTACTGTATTATATTAAGCCACCTTGAGACAGTTACTATTCTTTAACGTATTTTTGTAGCTTATGTCATTGTATTTGTTGCTGATTTGATCATTAATTCAATTATTTGAGATTTGATATGTAAAAATAATATGTTTATTATAAGACCTTAAATAATATTCCATCAGATTTTTTTTTTTTTTGCGTACATTGGTATTGGAGTTCATTTGCTTGTTTTGTACAGTGTAAAATCTTCAATAAATCTTAAGGTGAAAGCTGTTTTATTTTCATAGATTCAGTCTTTAAGACTCATCCTAATTGCCATATTGAATCCGTGCAAATTGTTGATTTAAGGCCCCTTGCACTGAGAATTTTAAAATATTTGGCAGGAAGGCAAAATTTTAACTATTTGTTAAAATATCCTAATCTGCATTATATATATTTTCAATTAACAACCCAATATTTTGAACTCTCTTTTTTATGAAGTATTCTAAAAAGCAAGATTCAGTCTTAAATATTCTACCTTAAAGAGAACATGCAAATATAATTGGCAGATAATAATTATCTTTTTTCTCCAATGTAAAATGGATTGACACTGGTGCAGTAATAATTCAGTACATCCCACTTAAGCTAAAATTTACTTCATTAGATTTTCACAGTTCTTATCCTACAAAAGGCGTAAGTTGCAAGCTTTATGATCATTGTAAGTGCCTATTTCTTTCAAGAAAATAGCCTAACCCTATTTTATAAAAATTTTATAAAATATGGGTACCCTATTAAGAAAGAATTATTTTAATGACATATTTAAAGCAGTGCTAAAATAGAACTCAATTTTTAAACTGCTTCTGCTTAAAGAATACTTAACACATACATTTACCTTATTAAATTAAATTTAAAATTCATGTTACAGTCCAAAAGTTCCTTTCCTTAGAACATCTATTAAGCATTTATCGAAGACAGTGAGTTAATTTAAGATTTTAATATATCACTTCATCAAGAAATAAAGTATTGATATAAATCACTAAAATTTTGATAGGTCCTGAAATGCTTAATTCCAATACGTACCTTATCATTTAGAGACAGAGATACTAGACATTACTATAAATTGTATTCCGTAATAAAAAAAGACAACTCTGTAGTTAAAATTCTAGAAGGCATGTCATAAAAATTGACTTATCATAGGGTTATACAAGGCTCCTTTCATAAAGGAACTCTGTAAGCTAAGCCAATTTTTATTCTGATTGGCATGACTTACATTAGTCAAAAGGACCTGCATGGCCAAAAGTCTCTTTCTGAAAGTTTATAAAAATGCAGCCAAATGTTAATAATTCCTGGAAAAATTAAGACAATCAGAAATAGAAATAACAGGTGGCAGATTTAGTACAGCATTCCCATACTAAAATGTATGATATTTTACAGTTTTTGCAGAAGCTCAAAATTGGCACTACTGAGCACAGAGACTGCCTTTATTGGATATCATTTTAGGTTTCAATTCTCTAGTGGTTAGCATTTTTGGAATAGACAGATATTTCAAATTAACTCATTTTTTCCTAAGTTTCACATTACAGTGGCAAGGAATAAAAATTCAATTTTTATACTCAAAATTATTATTCAATGAATCAACATTGAACTAGCAGTGGTTAACTACCTAATGATAGTTTAACCATTTTCGTTAAATTCAGGGGAAAAGAGCTTTTATATCACAACTAAGTCACACTTAAATATTTTCTTTAAACCAGAATTTTTCTTATCTATTTATAGCTTGAAATTAGTAGTTTTCTCTATGTTATAGAAACTAAACTAAACCTAATGAATCAAAGTTAAGAACAATTTAGTATTTAAGCTCATGAAAGTAATGCATTTAAAGGCCGTTCGAAAGTGTCTTAGTGGAAGTGGTTACAGTAAGTTCTATCGAAAATAATGATATCGAGATAGCAGCTTTATAAACTAAGCTGTTTTCTTCACAGCAATTTTAATAAAAGAGCTGTAATAACCATCTCCACCTCCTTCTTCCTTCTGTTTTCTTGTACTCACTCCACCTGACATTACCTATCCATTACTGCAGTGATTTTACTCTTCTCAAACTCACCAGTGATCTTCATTTTTCCAAATGCAACAGCCACACCTTACACTCTATTTTACTTGTCCTCTTAGCAGCATCCAACATGATTGGCAGTTTTGACTATTAACCATCCTCTGCTCTTCTCTGATATCACTTCTAAATTTTTCTCACACTGCCTGCCTTTTCCTCCTCTGTTGGACGTATACATACGGGTAGGTCCCAGAGCTCTGCTTTGGGCTCTCTTTACCTGTTGATGTTTTTCTTTTTTTTTTAATCTACAGAATCTCATATATTTTGGGATCTTTAGGTTTAAATATTTACTGTGTATTTATAAGTCCAGCCCTGACCACTCACTCAAATTCCAGAACTATATATCTAATTGCCTTAAACTTAGCTGGCGTGAACACATCTCTTGGTTCTTTCTTATACTTGTTCCTCATCTGTACTTTTGCATCTCAGCCACAAGCACAATTATTACTATGTACCCAGTTACTCAAACTAACAGCTTAAAGTTATACTTACTTCCTAGATTTCCATTATATTTAATACCTAGCTCTTCAAGATGTCTTGATAATTTTAAATCCAAAACACATTTCAAATCTTTCACTTGTTTATAGTTATTTTAATAAAAATAATATAAATATTATCTCTAGTCTCCTAAAACCTCTGAAGTCTTCTAATTGGTTTTCCTGTTTCTATTCTTTCCTTGGTATCTATCCCCCTAAAACATCCAAAGTCATGGCTAAAAGGTCTAATTAAGTCATCTGATTTCCTCTTTAAAATCCTTCTATGTCTTCCCACTTAGACTTTACATAAAAGCAACATTCCATACCCTACAAGGTCCTCCCTTACAAGGTCCTGTGCGATCTGGCTCCTACTCTCCTGTCTGACTTTTCTCATGTACCCCATTACACACATCTTTCACCCACACTGAACTTATTTCTGTTTTTCAAATATGTCAAAACTCCTTTTGGAGTCGGGGATCGTGACACTGTCTATGGAGCTAGTGAGTGCCAGGGGCACTCTGACCCCAGGTTATGACAGCACAATTTTTTTTAGCATTAATTCTCATTCACTGATGACCCAATTGGCCTATCAACATTTATCATATTTTTTATTTTTCTTACTGCTCTTAATTACCTTCCATTTTCTTGCATATTTGCATGTTTATTGTTCTATATGTCTATAATTCCACACTGTGGAACAATACCTGAACCACAATAGGTTTGCAAAACAAAGTTTGTTGAATAAAAGAACAAATGAATGAATATTATATAACGGGGAGCATGAAGTCAAGGAAGGCTTTCCGTGTTCTGCAGTAACATTTAAGACAGGAGACACTTGAGCATGTTTATGTAATCAAGGGGTAGTGAACAGTGAGAAGCTGGAGATTCTATTATAGAAATTGAGATGATAACTGATAGAGCATCAAGGTGGTAAAGAGACATTCAATGCTTAACACTGGAAAGAACAGTAAAGATTGTGACTAAGAAAGGGGTTGATAAGGAAGAGTTTTAATACAGAGGAGTATACAGCTGTCACTATTGGGATCAGAGCAAATTTCCACCAGGATTAGCTCTCATGGGTAAGATCACCATCAGCTAGTGCCAGAAGTAAACTCCCTCCACTTTTCCTTTGGTAGTTATTTTGGAAGAAGAGAAAAGACTGCATCAAACGACTGTCTGCTCTGACAGAAACTGCCCTTATCTTTTGCAGTAGTCCCTTTAGAAATATAATTAAGTATACTAGGTGGAATCTGCCTTATGATTTCAACCAGGTAGACATACTAGAAACATTTAACTTTTTGCCTTATATTTATGCTACAGTTTCTTCTTCTCATACACTTCTTACTGTCATCCACAGTATCTTCTAAGCTTATGTGATTGTTTCTAACACACACACACACATACACACACTTGAATCCATCTACTTCTGATTCATTCTGATTCTCCCAGTTTTCACTGTATTAAATGGTATCTTCAAATGAGGCAGTTCATATGCTCACTTGAAAACATGTGACATTTTTCTTCTCTGAATCCATTATTTACAATTCAGAGTACTATGATAAACAGAGCAAAATCTCTCCACTGTGTAGATTCCATTAAACAAATGGTAGCAATAAAAGCAGAATTTCATAAATAATTAGTGAGTAGTAGACCAAACAGAAATCATCCACTGTGAGATGATTGAGGAAAATCAATGGGAGGGCTACTGAGACTGTGCAGAATCAATCACAGCAATAAGTCATGTAATGGTATGGCCTTTCAGTCATAGCTGCTTTCATAATCATTTGCATTTAAGATGGCACAAAACTGAATGCATGAACTTGTTTTTCTTAGTTCATAAGCCCCACTCAACCTTTCTTTATTTTTCAATACACTTAGAAACCCAAGCATTGGTCATTAACTGAAATAAAGAGGGGCTTTAAAAGGTTTTCAATGTTATTCATCCCTATACATCTCCATATCTTGTGTTGAATTCATTCTTGCCTAAATTTACTTCTGGACCTTGTATTTAGCTTGCAAACCTTCATATTTAAAAATGATGTGACTATTAATAATGTCTACCTAAAAGCTGTTTCTGAGGAGCCTAAAACAAATATAAGCAATAACTATTTGTAGCTCCAAGTGAATGGATAATCAAACTACAATAATCAATATACCACTTTCTGTCTTGCTTTTCTGATATGCTCTCAATGAAAGGACTTTAGGAGTTGGCCTCACCACAGGTCTAGGAGAACAGAAAGAAGTTTAATGTGACTTTAGAAATATAAATAACAAACTTCCCATTCTTTTGATTATACATAGAAATATGATGGCATAAATCAATAGCAGTTGGCCTTTTGTATCCATGGGTTAAGCATCCGTGGATTCAACCAACCATATACTGAAAATAGTTGGAAAAATATTCTGTCTGTACTGAACATAGACATTTTTTCCTGACCATTACTCCCTATATAATGCAGGGTAACAACTGTTTACATAGCATTTACATTGTGTTAGGTATTATAAGTAATCTAGAGATGAACAAAGGAAGTGGTTTCTTGAGATGAAATCAATCCTGGTGAAGAGGCTGTGAACATTGCCGAAATGACAATAAACGATTTAGAATATTCCATAAACTTAGCAGAGATGTGGTTTGAAAGGATTCAAAATTTTGAAAGAAATTCCACTATGGGAAAAATGCTAGCAAACAGCATTGCATGCTACAGAGAAATCTTTCATGAAAAGAAGCATCAATTGATGTGGCAAACTTTATCATTGTCTCCTTTTAATAAATTGTTACAGCAACCCCACTCTGATCAACCACCACTCTGATCAGTAGGCAGCTATCAACATTGAGGCAAGACCCTCCACCATCAAGAAGATTACAACTCGCTGAAAGCTCAGATGATTGTTAGCAATTTTTAACAATAAATTACTTTTAAAATTAAGATACATACACATTTTATTAGACATAATGGTATTGCACACTTAATTGACTATAGTATAATCTAAACATTACTTTTATATGCATGGAAAATGACTAATGTGATGTAATTGACACAGCTGCCTTGTAAAATATTAATTCATATGAAATAATTAATTTGTTGACTATAATGAGTAAGTATTGATGCTACGATACAAAAGCTTTTGTTAAAATGTGGTTGGTTGATTTCCATGTCCTTTGATGTCTTTTTTAAAAACTAATTTAAATGTCTTACATTTGTTAGGTTAAACAGATTGATTTAAAATTCACTAAAACACTTATTTGGAAGACCTAGAAATTTTGCTTCTAAAATAATTATTAAAAGTTTGCTTCCATATATTTGAAAAATGGAGATTGGAAAAACTGTGTATTTAGTTACAAAGTCAAATACTCAAATATTTGATGGAAATGTTTCTAAATATTCTTTTAAAATTATCATTACTTTGTACAAGTTACATGCAAAAAGGAGGTCTCTGTCAAATATTAATCAAAGAGCATTTTTGCTATAAAAGGATAGATGAAGTATCCATGCTCTAAAATGTTAAGCTAAATAGCATATGACTGAGAAACTACTGTCAGCCCAGAAAATGTCAGCACATTTGGAACACTTGTTTGTTGTCACTGTTGTTGTTTTTTAAAAAGGTGTTACTTATCTTTGAGTTTAGCAATACATGAGTTCCAGAAGGTCAATAGTGAATATCTGAGTACAACAGATTCTCATAAAAATTCTGAGCATTATTACAAACTATTAGTAAATTTCTTTTACAGTTATCAAGGAAGTCTTGTTTTAATTACGTTAACTGCATCAATAACATCCTATATCACTTTTCTGCATTTTCTGCCTCCAAATTCTTGTCGTAATCATTTGCCAATGAATGTTGTAATAGAAGAGACTCATTCTTGCACAGTCTAATTTTCAGCAGTGATTATATTTGTATTGTTTTCCATAAAACATTGTTTTTACCAAAGACATTTATTTTTTGAAAAACGTATTTTCTCTGTTATGCTTCCTTTATTGGCTCAGGAAAAAAAATTGTACATACATTTCAATATTTTAAAACAGAATTCAGCAAATATCTTAAGTTGAGATGTGTTAGAAACATCTATTTTCTTTACCAGTTTTACAGAACACCTTCTGTACTGAATAACTTGTCCTAATGCTTCTTTCTTCAAATTTTCAAAGAATGTCTCTTCATCTTCCAACAATATTTACTGATAAAGGAATTCATTTTAGCCATTTTGACTCTAGCAGGAAGAAGTTTTAGCCCCATAAAATACCAAGTGCATTAGTGAGTCTACAAACTTGTATTTTTAAAATTTAACTTCACAGGTATAAATATTTTTATCATTTAATAAAAAACAACAATATGGACTCATGTGTATTTTATGCCAATGTTAATTTCCAAATTACTAATATGTTAACTATTGCTATATGGATTATTATTTTCTTGTGTAGACCTCAGTATGTTCTCCCACCGTACTCAGTGCATAATTTTAAAAATTATAATGTACATTTAAAAGTAGAAAAAAAATAGCTGTACCTAACAAAATGGTACTATTCGGTGAGCTTTAGTAACCCATGTGTGCCATTAAATACCAAGCAAGGGTCTCAGGGATCTATAAGATAACAGCTAGGTCATGGCATGAAGTTAATAGTTATATGAAAATACAGAATATATGATTTAATAGTAATATCACATTAGAAAACGTCTAATGCTACTTTCAGGCTCTAAGTGCTTCTTGTCTGATTTTTATACTCATGAGAAGAAATGTGAACAGTTGGTAATTATTGGTAATATTTCAAGTTAAATTATTTAATTAAAATTTGCTTTCTTACTTTATTTTCATGTTTTAGAACAACTTAGTCTTCTGGCTTTGAGGGTAGTGTTATGAATTATGATTTCCTCAATATTGAACACAAAAAAAAATAATTGTCTTAAGGCTTGTGTCATCCATAAAACAGGATTTCCATTTTTGGTGGTTAATAAAATATTATACTGTGTCTTATTGATATGGTTCATTGATTCAATTCATTTTAAATAAATTAGTCCTTTTATCGGCTTTAGAAATTTATGTTCATATTATGAGGGCATGTAAAAGAAACATATCTAGTGCTTGAAAAACAAGTTAGTAAAATTCCATACTGTATTCTGAGTTATATGTACATAGGTCAAACAAAAATGCCACCTTCCCAAGCATCTAGTTGGGTCCAGAACTTCATACCACACTGGTGTCAAGCTTCATTTTTTATCCTGTATGAAAACCAAAAATCCCTGGAACTAGATGAAAGAAACACATTAAGGTCCACACCATCTTCAGTCTTTCAGGTATCTTTACTCCCTTTCTTGGATTCTCAAAAAAATGCTGCTCCCATCTTTGTATAGTCAGTTATGTTTCTGTATATCAACTATTTGGTTATAAATTCTTTGGGGGTAAGGATTATGTGTTCATTTACTTATTCTTAGTACTAAGCCTAGTGGTGCCTGACACAGAGGAAACACTCAATATATGTTACGAGTTTTAGTGAAGTAAAAGAAAATCTCATTTTTCTGCAAAGATATCGTCTATTTTTTATTATCTTTACTGGTTTTACCTTGACTACTCTTTTGAGCTTATATTGTACACTTATCCTCCATATTCTTCAGTTTTCTCTAACTTTCACCATTTTTGCTCACTAATTTTTCAACAAGTATGTTCTGTTGTCTCCCGCATTTCTGTGGAGTCTGCCAGTCATGATGAGTGAGGGAGTCATGACAGTCAATGAGGGCGCATGAAATATGTGGCTACCAGAACCTTTCTTTTTCAGGTTACTGTCACAGAGAAGAGTCACACTTTGTCACAAAAGAACTCTTGGATCCTTTATTGGAGAAGGCTGAATGGGTCTTACGGATTATTTGTCTGACCCAGTAGGTAATTCTGTCCTAGTTTTATTCAAAGTAGTCCAGAACTGAGCTTAGACATTCTGCCCCTCACAAAGCATCTGGCCCATTTCTCTTGAAGGCCACATAGCACTGTGGCAAATGGGCAGGCTCTGGATCGGGCAAATGGAGGCCCGAATCTCTGCTTGCCACTACTACTTTTGTCATCTGGAGCATATATTTGCCTTTCTGTGCCTCCAGTTACACATCTAGGAAAGGGAGAAAACATAGTACCCACCCCATATGCCTAAGAGGCACATACAACAATGCCTTGGGCCAAAGTAAGCGTGGAAAAAGTGGTCGTTCTTTCTATTGTTTCCTTTGTACCAAATTTTCTGGGCTAGAACACAGAGCCCGAAACAAGGACTTCTAATTTTCCCTGGGCTCTTTCTGATAAATAGTCAGCGTTCTCTAGAACAGCACATCAAGTAATTTTGCTGTTGGGATCACCATACTATATGTCTTCATTCTTAGTCTTCCAGCTTGGAATGTTATTCCTGACATGAAAACAGTAACAGTTAATTTGAGAGAAAATATATTAGAATAGTGTGTGTTTTACATTGGAGCAGACACTGACGGGTGACAAATCAATGTGACCTCGGTGTCGGGGGTGTGGTGGTGCAAGAAGAACCTTCAGCAAAAATCATATCCCTTCTTGTTTAGTTTTTATATTTTTTTAGCCTTACTCCCTTTCTTTTTACTGATTTATCTGAGTACATTACTAAATTCCTAGTTGATCTATAGTCAAAGGCCATTTCTTTTAAGACAAGTTGAGCAGCTTTAATCTGAAAATCTGAAGTTCAAAATGCTGAAAATCTGAAACTTTTTGAGTGCCAACATGATGCCACAAGTAGAGAATTCCACACTGACTTCATGTGATGACTCATAGTCAAAATGCAGCCAAAACATTGTTTCGTGAACAAAATTACTAAAAATATGGTATAAAATTACCTTCAGGCTATGTGTATAGGTGTATATAAAACATAAATATTGTGTTTAGACTTGGATCCCATCCCCAAGATATCTCTTTATGCATATGTACACATTCCCAACCCCCCGCAAAACCTGAAGTCTGAGACACTTCTTATCCCAAGCATTTCAAATAAGAGATACTCAACCTGTAAAACCATTTATTGAAAATCTTAGCCTGAAGTGGAAGGGAAAGGAAAAAGGAAAGGAAAAAAAAGGAAAGGAAAGGGAGAGAAAGAGAATCAGACAGAGAAAGAAAGATGTCTTATATGCCTTAATTAAAAAGAAAAAGAAAAAAGAAAGAAAAACAGCTTTAGATTTTTACCTAGAATGTGGAGAAATATGCAGGAACAGAAGTTTATTTAGTTCCACAACCATGACAGCAGTCCAAGTGAATTAATTCATAATACTTTCAATGTTCATTATTATAAATTCACTTTTCACTTGAACATTGGACAAAAAAGGATTGCATGTTCTCCTATGTTTAATAGACCCCTAAGCACACTGTCAATGATTCCTAAAACATTACTTCTAGGTCCAATATGGAAAAAGCCATGTTCCTGCTGATTTTCACTACAGGAAAAGAAGGCCTGCTGATTCCCTCCCTCCTCCTAGAAGAACGGTATTCAAGTGCGGACAATACTTCTTCCCATCTCTCTGAGTGTAACACGGCGTTCTGCCGGTGACCTTTCCAATACACCAGAACAAAGATACACCTGTGACCCTGCTGCTCGGCTGAGCATCACATCTGCATGGAGGACAGTTGCCAGGATGTAGCAATGTGGCTTTTATCCAGGAACTCTGTCACAACATCCCATCATGTACTGGACCCATTCAATTTATGAGCAAAACCAAAGTCCCGAAGACTTTAATGACAGGAAGGAGGACTGGCGCTACTCGTATTACTAGTGATCAGAGAAAATGAACCTTGCAGAGCCAGAAACTTTAAAGCCAATTGGCTAAACTCCACAGAAAACTGATTCTAAGCATGTTAATTGAGCATAAATTAATGTGAAGGCAGTAATGATCCATGTGAATTTCAGATGATTGACTATATCATTAATCTCCAAAGCATGAATAATGTGAACCCCTCCCTTCTCTTCTAAATGAACACTGAAAACACCAAAGAGCTAACTGGATATTGGTGTAGGGAAAATGAAGAAGCAGGTGAAAGAGTAAAGGATCAACATCTGGGTGACTATAATTCAGATGATCATTATGTTGATAATTCTCTGAAAAAGCCTACGGTGTTCACACACTTGATGGAGCATTTATACTAAAGCTATTTCTTATACATAATGTTTTTATTTTTTCTCTTAATTGTAAGATATATTTTATGTATCAAAACTTTCACACATATTATCCTTAAAATCTTATTTATTTGTTGCTTTAGGGATTCTCATTTTAAGTGCAGTGGTATTAACTGTTCCTTCTGTAGCTTTTCCCCACTTGTCACTAAAGTATTTAAGGTGACTTGGAAATAGTAAAAAATAGGCATTACCATGCGCGCGCATGCACGCACGCACACACGCACGCACACACACACACACACACTCTCTCTCTCTCTCTCTCTCTCTACAAAATTTAAAAAAAAATCCTAGGATTAATCATTAAGTGTAGCCAGGGCAGAATCGGGGAGACAATTCAGTTAACTATAAGATAAATGGGTTGGATTGGCAAAAATCATCAATATCTCATGGATGCATGCTTTGCTATTGAAAACAGGATAAACTTGCTGGTCTTAGAGAAGGTCAGGAGCTATTTTGCTTCTTTCCCACTGACTGATTCTAGCCCAGACACCCAAGGTACAAAGCAACTAGAAATCGGGACACCCAGAACTTCGCCACAGGGATGTTCTATTTTGAGACCATTTGCCGCCCACTTCTCCAGCCTGCATTCCACCTCTCTCTTTCACCATATAACAAGCAGAACCTAGCGAGATGGAAAATGATCTCAGGTAAAGTGCTGCATGAGATGATGAAGTCAGGAAGGGTCTAGGAGTCATACAGGTTGATGATTGCAGTTTCTCCCTTACTCAGTGGAAAATGTCAAAGAGCTAAGTATCAGAAGAAGGAGAAAATTATAGCCCTGGCAGCAAAATGACTTTACAAGAGAATTTGCATTTCTTAAAGTTAAAGGGAAAAACATACAAAGAACCGTGGGGTTTGTGGGAAAAATATGAGAGCACAAAGAAAGTGAAACAATATCCAAAAATGATCACAGAAATCATATGCCCTTGAACAACAGAGATATCATTTACTCAGCTGGTATTTTTTGTAGGCTAAATGACAGCTGATTTCTCTGAAATAAATGCAAAAATCCATTAGCAAAGAAGATCCCCAAATGAAAAACTAACATAAAGTAATTACAAGCATGACTGTTAAGAAATATTTCTAGAGAAAGACAAAAATGGAAAAAGAAAGCATAATTAAAATACACATTTGTGCTAGTGGAACCTACAGTAAGTCCAGTCAATGTTGTGAAGGCCAAATTTGAGATATTTTCCCAGAAAGCAGAAATGAAGAACCAAGCATAAAATGAGAGCCAACACAGCTATGGGAGATTAAAGATAGAAATCTATTCTAAAAATAGCAGATTTACTTGAGAAAAAGCCAGAATAATTAAAATAGATAAAAATACATTAAGAATAGAAATAAAGTCTGTTCAAGAATTTTAAAAGTCAAGCTAAACATATCAAACCAAAGAAAACCCTAATCTTTCAGATGAAATGAACTTATCCTTTTGTCTGTAAGATGCCTCTATAAGATACCAATCTAGATATTAACAAAGGTTTTAATTAAAATCATAACATTGAATTCAAATGATGGCAATGATCTACTTTAATGTTGAGAAAGGCCCACACATCATATGATCTTATTCTCCCTCACTTCATTCCATTTCCTAGAGGAGTGAACCGAGGCTCAGACAGATTGCAAACTCTAGAAATAATGCTGACAACCATGGACTCATTGATTTGGTAATGGAGATGCTATCAATCTAACCGCCCCTACTTATGTCTCACTCTGAAATTAAGACAAGTGAATTTTCATAGCCCACTATAGGTGGAAAATCAGCATAAGCCACAGATACAGCTGAGATTCTACAAGCCAGAGCCATGTGGTTCCATTTAAAGTAACCCAGAGGTGGGTTCATAACACCAGTTCCTACAGATGGTGTCTTGATGCCAGCAGGAAAGCTCATATTCCATAAATTCAGTAACAGAAGACTGAATGTCCTGAGGCTTTATGTCAATTGTACGTGCAATAGTCAACACTGCAACTGAATGAATAATACTGTCCTAAAGGTTGAGTAAAAGGTAGCTCTCTGAAGCCAGTTGTTTGTATGCAGCTCAGCACAGAAAGCATGCTTCTAAGAAAGGATATTAAGACAAAATTCCCTCCTGCCATGTTCCCAACCATTCCCTTCGACGTAGGTCTTTTATTCTAACCCACCGGCATCTTAAGAGGTTGTTAAGTTATTAGGCTGGTGGGCATTTTGACATCCTTCAAATCAATTTATTTGAATTTTACTTGAAAGTGCGCCAAGATGAAGCCGACTTATCTCTAAGTATAAGGATAAACATAAAGATGCCTTTTATTTTTCCAAAAAAAAAAAAAGCAAAAGAGGAAAAAATGTTTATCTAGAAACAATTTTTAAAGTAAAAGCAGTGTGTATAAGAAATTATGTTGTCAGAAGACAATGTCGTTAATTATATATCAAAAGTTGTATTGGTTTCTTTTCTAAGTAACCCTTAGATTAGGATGGTAACCCTATTTATGTTATTTGTATGTACAATAACATGTCTCAAAATCTCTTATACAATCTGGAATATTAAGCTTTCAACATTTAGAGTATGCATACAGCATATAATAATTAGTAAAATGTGATTGTGTGTTTCAAGTGTAGTAATTCAGGAATCTGGTTCTAAGTATTATATTTTTAGTAGAATGAGCAAAAATATTCATTTCTACACTCATTTCTCAATGTCTCTCATCTCTCATTGCTCCCACGTTGAAGTGAACAATGAAAAAAAATAATTTTCCCCCAACAGATGAAGGTGAATATGCCCTTGTTTGTTTTGCTAGCTTTTAAATAGCTGGTAAATTATAGAAATTTTGCCTTCTTGAAATCAGTTATTTCTGTCTTCCTTGGATGCCATATCACCATACTGTTAACTTTGATCTCTGAAGGGAGAATTCCAAATGCAATTTCTCTCTTTCACCTCGATCATATCTTTACTTGTTTTCCATTCCCAAAACATTTGTAGAATGTCTCATCTGCATGAGGCACTATGGTGGTCACTGAAGGAACAAAGTAATGAAAAAATAAGTAAAAGATAAGAAAATGTAAGAGGAGACATTCTATCAAGGCGAGAGGTGTGTCGAGAGGTGATGCTAAGCCTAAGATAATGAGACAATATCAGAGGGAATTAAGCAGAGAGAATCTTTTGGGGAAATATAATATTTTACCTAAGGAAAGATTTCTTTGATGCGTAAAGGGTCAGAGGTAATTAGAAGCAATGGGGAAAAAGGAATTCCCATTAGAGCAGACACAAAAGATAGGGGCAGGAGGGTTAAAAATACCAGGATGTATACAAGGAAATGATTAGCAGATTGATGTTGCTGGGATATAATATTTGAGGTAGGGAGAAATCATGATAGAGCCTGTACCGTGGAATTCTTCACATCAAACTATTCTATTACTTAGCCACTTTCTTTTTCCTTCGAGTGCTTGTTACTATCCGGCATATATTACATATATATTTATGGTCTATCATTCTTTTTAGAATGTTATCTTCACAAACACAGGATTTTTCTCTATCTTGTTCACTACTCTACCCTCAGTACTTGCAACAGATTTGCACAGAGTAGGCTCCCAGTCCTGCATAGAGAAATGCAGAAATGAATGAATAAATTGAGTGCTTAAAATCTTATCTTTCAAAGCCATCTTCTGATTTCAATTACTTTTCCAGTTTTAGCACGACCTAAAATACAAATTATTCATGATTTCCAATCACATCAATATTTTTATTAAATTGTTGTTTAATCTCTATGACTTGACTAATTTATTGCCTGTAAAGAGAATGTCGTTTGAGTAGGGCTCCAGCTAACATGCTAATTACCTGTAAAGTTACAAAACTTCAAGACAGAATTAATCATCTATAAAGCATAGATCTTAAGAACTTGAACTCTAGATTCATACAGCCAGTAGCAGCTTCTCTATTTACAGTGTGTCCTTGGGCAAGTTACTTAATGTCTCCATACTCGTGTTTCCTCAAATGTGAAAGAATGTTAACCACTTCACCATTATTGAGAATATCAGATTGTACAAAATCTGTGAAACTCTTAAAACAATACACAGTGCATAATTCGCTTTGGTTTTTCTTGTATTAGCAGTTCTGTGTATGCCTGTCCATAATCATTATTATTATACCCAAATTGAAGGCACAGATCAGGACTTTAAAATTTTTGTATCTACTTATCTAATATAATATTCTATATATTTTTGGGTGATTAAAAAATGAATGCTCATTTATTGTGTTAAATCTTATAAGCAGGCCAGGCACAGTGGCTCATGCCTGTAATCCCAGCACTTTGGGAGGCCGAGGCGGGAGGATCACAAAGTCAAGAGATTGAGACCATCCTGACCAACATGGTGAAACCTCGTCTCTACTAAAATACAAAAAAATAGCCCAGCATGGTGATGCACACCTGTAGTCCCAGCTACTGAGGAGGCTGAGGCAGGGGAATCGCTTGAACCTGGGAGGCAGAGATTGCAGTGAACTGAGATTGTGCCACTGCTCTCCAGCCTGGCGACAGAGTGAGACTACAGCTCAACAACAACAAAAAATTAATTACATTAATTAAATACAAATGTATAAGCAGGACTTTCTTTTCAGCAATAGATCCATTCAATATACATAAAATGGTTTCATAATTTTTCAACTTCACAACAAATTCAAGCAAAAAATTAAAATAAGGTAAACCATTAAATGTATGAAGATTGTTGAAGTTTTTCACTTGTGCAGGATATATTTTATTCCTATGAATCAGCAAAGCTATTTCCACTTAATTCTGAATAAAGGCACCTCAACTTTTTGTCTTTCAAAATAATGTACCAGTTATAACATTTTCAATTCTCAGTGGTATAACTTGTAAATAACTTTACTTTGCTTTTAGAAATTCTGCTAACATCAGAGCAGAGATGTTACAGGTAGAGTGGGTGTGAGTTTATTCAGTGTTGTCTAAACTGGTTATGAAAACAATTGCACACTCTTATGTGAGAAGGGATTTCATCTATTCTGCCAGCTTTTGTAAATAACACATTTTCAAATACTACACTTACTGTGGAATGAAAAAATATTTGTAGAGAATCATTTATAGATGTTTTATAATGAAAGGACTGAAGCCAAAGAAAGCCAAATTCATTCATTCATTGTTTCATTTATATATTTACTCATCAAGCATTTGTTGAATTTCCATTGCTATTGCTGGCAAGAGATAAAAGTAAAAATGTAGGGGGCGGAGCAAGATGGCCGAATAGGAACAGCTCCAGTCTCCAACTCCCAGCGCGAGCTACACAGAAGACCGGTGATTTCTGCATTTTCAACTGAGGTACTGGGTTCATCTCACTGGGGAGTGCCGGACGATCGGTGCTGGTCAGCTGCTGCAGCCCGACCAGCGAGAGCTGAAGCAGGGCGAGGCATCGCCTCACCTGGGAAGCGCAAGGGGAAAGGGAATCCCTTTTCCTAGCCAGGGGAACTGAGACACACAACACCTGGAAAATCGGGTAACTCCCACCCCAATATTGCGCTTTAAGCAAACAGGCACACCAGGAGATCATATCCCACACCTGGCCGGGAGGGTCCCACGCCCACGGAGCCTCCCTCATTGCTAGCACAGCAGTCTGTGATCTACCCGCAAGGCAGCAGCGAGGCTGGGGGAGGGGCGCCCGCCATTGCTGAGGCTTAAGTAGGTAAACAAAGCTGCTGAGAAGCTCGAACTGGGTGGAGCTCACAGCAGCTCAAGGAAACCTGCCTGTCTCTGTAGACTGCACCTCTGGGGACAGCGCACAGCTACACAACAACAACAACAACAACAACAACAACAACAAAAAGCAGCAGAAACCTCTGCAGACGCAAACAACTCTGTCTGACAGCTTTGAAGAGAGCAGTGGATCTCCCAACACGGAGGTTGAGATCTGAGAAGGGACAGACTGCCTGCTCAAGTGGGTCCCTGACCCCTGAGTAGCCTAACTGGGAGACATCCCCCACTAGGGGCAGTCTGACACCCCACACCTCACAGGGTGGAGTACACCCCTGAGAGGAAGCTTCCAAAGCAAGAATCAGACAGGTACACTCGCTGTTCAGAAATATTCTATCTTCTGCAGCCTCTGCTGCTGATACCCAGGCAAACAGGGTCTGGAGTGGACCTCAAGCAATCTCCAACAGACCTACAGCTGAGGGTCCTGACTGTTAGAAGGAAAACTATCAAACAGGAAGGACACCTACACCAAAACCCCATCAGTACATCACCATCATCAAAGACCAGAGGCAGATAAAACCACAAAGATGGGGAAAAAGCAGGGCAGAAAAGCTGGAAATTCAAAAAATAAGAGCGCATCTCCCCCGGCAAAGGAGCGCAGCTCATCGCCAGCAACGGATCAAAGCTGGACGGAGAATGACTTTGACGAGATGAGAGAAGAAGGCTTCAGTCCATCAAATCTCTCAGAGCTAAAGGAGGAATTACGTACCCAGCGCAAAGAAACTAAAAATCTTGAAAAAAAAGTGGAAGAATTGACGGCTAGAGTAATTAATGCAGAGAAGGTCATAAACGAAATGAAAGAGATGAAAACCATGACACGAGAAATACGTGACAAATGCACAAGCTTCAGTAACCGACTCGATCAACTGGAAGAAAGAGTATCAGCGATTGAGGATCAAATGAATGAAATGAAGCGAGAAGAGAAACCAAAAGAAAAAAGAAGAAAAAGAAATGAACAAAGCCTGCAAGAAGTATGGGATTATGTAAAAAGACCAAATCTACGTCTGATTGGGGTGCCTGAAAGTGAGGGGGAAAATGGAACCAAGTTGGAAAACACTCTTCAGGATATCATCCAGGAGAACTTCCCCAACCTAGTAGGGCAGGCCAACATTCAAATCCAGGAAATACAGAGAACGCCACAAAGATACTCCTCGAGAAGAGCAACTCCAAGACACATAATTGCCAGATTCACCAAAGTTGAAATGAAGGAAAAAATCTTAAGGGCAGCCAGAGAGAAAGGTCGGGTTACCCACAAAGGGAAGCCCATCAGACTCACAGCAGATCTCTCGGCAGAAACTCTGCAAGCCAGAAGAGAGTGGGGGCCAATATTCAACATTCTTAAAGAAAAGAATTTTAAACCCAGAATTTCATATCCAGCCAAACTAAGTTTCATAAGTGAAGGAGAAATAAAATCCTTTACAGATAAGCAAATGCTTAGAGATTTTGTCACCACCAGGCCTGCCTTACAAGAGACCCTGAAGGAAGCACTCAACATGGAAAGGAACAACCGGTACCAGCCATTGCAAAAACATGCCAAAATGTAAAGACCATCGAGGCTAGGAAGAAACTGCATCAACTAACGAGCAAAATAACCAGTTAATATCATAATGGCAGGATCAAGTTCACACATAACAATCTTAACCTTAAATGTAAATGGACTAAATGCTCCAATTAAAAGACACAGACTGGCAAACTGGATAAAGAGTCAAGACCCATCAGTCTGCTGTATTCAGGAGACCCATCTCACACGCAGAGACATACATAGGCTCAAAATAAAGGGATGGAGGAAGATTTACCAAGCAAATGGAGAACAAAAAAAAGCAGGGGTTGCAATACTAGTCTCTGATAAAACAGACTTTAAACCATCAAAGATCAAAAGAGACAAAGAAGGCCATTACATAATGGTAAAGGGATCAATTCAACAGGAAGAGCTAACTCTCCTAAATATATATGCACCCAATACAGGAGCACCCAGATTCATAAAGCAAGTCCTTAGAGACTTACAAAGAGACTTAGACTCCCATACAATAATAATGGGAGACTTCAACACTCCACTGTCAACATTAGACAGATCAACAAGACAGAAAGTTAACAAGGATATCCAGGAATTGAACTCATCTCTGCAGCAAGCAGACCTAATAGACATCTATAGAACTCTCCACCCCAAGTCGACAGAATATACATTCTTCTCAGCACCACATCGTACTTACTCCAAAATTGACCATATAATTGGAAGTAAAGCACTCCTCAGCAAATGTACAAGAACAGAAATTATAACAAGCTGTCTCTCAGACCACAGTGCAATCAAACTAGAACTCAGGACTAAGAAACTCAATCAAAACCGCTCAACTACATGGAAACTGAACAACCTGCTCCTGAATGACTACTGGGTACATAATGAAATGAAGGCAGAAATAAAGATGTTCTTTGAAACCAATGAGAACAAAGATACAACATACCAGAATCTCTGGGACACATTTAAAGCAGTGTGTAGAGGGAAATTTATAGCACTAAATGCCCACAAGAGAAAGCAGGAAAGATCAAAAATTGACACTCTAACATCGCAATTAAAAGAACTAGAGAAGCAAGAGCAAACACATTCGAAAGCTAGCAGAAGGCTAGAAATAACTAAGATCAGAGCAGAACTGAAGGAGATAGAGACACAAAAAACCCTCCAAAAAATCAATGAATCCAGGAGTTGGTTTTTTGAAAAGATCAACAAAATTGACAGACCACTAGCAAGACTAATAAAGAAGAAAAGAGAGAAGAATCAAATCGACGCAATTAAAAATGATAAAGGGGATATCACCACCGACCCCACAGAAATACAAACTACCATCAGAGAATACTATAAACACCTCTACGCAAATAAACTGGAAAACCTAGAAGAAATGGATAATTTCCTGGACACTTACACTCTTCCAAGACTAAACCAGGAAGAAGTTGAATCCCTGAATAGACCAATAGTAGGCTCTGAAATTGAGGCAATAATTAATAGCCTACCAACCAAAAAAAGTCCAGGACCAGATGGATTCACAGCTGAATTCTACCAGAGGTATAAGGAGGAGTTGGTACCATTCCTTCTGAAACTATTCCAATCAATAGAAAAAGAGGGAATCCTCCCTAACTCATTTTATGAGGCCAACATCATCCTGATACCAAAGCCTGGCAGAGA